>NW_017805152.1:19619-55008 GCF_001891065.2 Hippocampus comes | reverse complement strand
CATCTGTCCAGTTAAAACGTAATAAAGCATTTTTTGTTCAATTTCTTACGACGTTCTATCGTGGACGGGTTGCTCAGACACACAGTTGAATCTCTGTACACCTTATAAACGTAAACCTCCAACTAGCAGCCGTCTGACACGGACAAATGCTGTGAATAAAAAGCACACTTTTACTTACATTACATAGATATGATTACCTATATCTAGAGAGAAAGAGTATTATATACAGTATGATGAAATAGAAAATAAAGAGACACCTTTTCAATGCGCCTGCGTGTGACTGTTGTCATTTTGTGTGCTGTTTGCATGTTAAGTTAGTAGAGCTCCCATACCCAAACACCGCTGTGTCGACCTGCTGATCTGTTTGGATTTAGAATTGAATTTTCACAGGTATAAATGCAAACATGACGGCAATTGGATCGATATTTTCCAGGGACAAATTGCTGCCAAATCAAAACCTTTAGGAAGTGGACAGGAGCTGCTAATGGTCAGTTAAATGGGCTTTTCCAATTGTATTTATTTTAAATAAGATATTGATGGGCACTTGCCCTGTGCGGCATCTCAAGATGCTAATTAGACAACCTGAAGATTGCACGGGTGTGCCTTAGAATGACCTCACGAAAAGGCCACTCTTAAAATGTGCAGTTTTATCACACAGGGATGCTCTGGATTGGTGTAATGCAACAGCATGTTACAGTTCCGACCAAGGAGGATGAAGTGGACTGACATTTCAAAGGTCACATGATAGTGGCGGTATTCAGAGGTGGATGCAGTCGGGTAAGTCCCCATTTTTTTGCTCGGGACTCAAATGCACGGCTTAAACACTGCTGAGATCAAAATTATGTATCCATACTTTACTATGACGGAAATAACACTTCAAGATACTCTTCAAGTAAGCGTAATGACTCTGAGCATCGCTGTTGGATGCCCATTTTCGCAAAGTTGCGTTCATCCTTGTCGACACTTAGGATGATGAAGCACACCTTCCACTTGGCGCAAAAAGCAGGAGAGAAGATTTAGTCACCTAACGAGGCTCATGCGGAAACAAACCAATGCAATTAAACACTTACTGTGTTGTCTATTTATGCTGATGGTGTTCAGGAGAGACACGAAATGCCCAACGAGTAGATCTGCATTAAATAAGCACGAGTGTTTCTGTAGGACTCTTTCAAGAGACGTGCAAGCAACATCCACGAGGTGCCATCCGGCAGCTCAAACGAGCACACAGGCTTTGCAAAACTGTTGTTCTTCAATATGGTTTTTTTTTTCCTCTTTTACTTCAGTGGTTGCACTTCATTGCACAGCTTTTGTTATTATCGAGGCTGAATAGCAAGCCAAGCTGTGAGTGTAGGAAGGAATGAATGAGGAGCTCAGATACACCTGATGAATATTCATCATCATTCATCATTCATGGGGCTCCGTGCCATCGTCATAGAGATTAGAGTGGATGACAGGATTACGGACAGGGGGGTGGGAGAGGGGGGGTGTACTGTGCGTCACTCTGCTTTTTGTTACCTTTGACTTCCTGTGGTCACTCACGTCCAAGTGCCTCCCAGATTTCCTGTTGCTCAGAAAAATTCCATGTTTCATTCCACATATTCCTCCATTCTTTTCTATTTATTTATTTTCAATTCTCCGTGATCCTTTTAAGCCCTCACATTTGTCTGTTTGGAAACCTCCCATTGAGCAGTATGGCACTGTAGTAATTGCTTTCTTCAGCTCCATTGGCCCAATCAGAGAAAATTGCCTTTTATGCAAATAGCCCATAAAGCACACTGAGCGTTTCCCAGCATGTATCCCTCAAGAATCCCACATCAGATGATTTTTTTTTTCTGTTACAGCTGACAGCAGCAACTCAGTGTACGCTTTCTTTAAAAGTATAACAGCCGTTTTCATTCAGAAACGTTAATGTCAGTTAACTCATGGTCATTTGTATGTACAATGAATCTCGAAGTATAGACGCCCCCCACCCCCCGCCCTCCATCGGCCTCAGAATGATTATTTTTTCCTATGTTGCAGTCAGTTTCATATTTTGTGGTTGTGGGCCCCTTTTCCCTCTTACCCTTTCACTGCCCAAAAATAGCAAAACAAAACAAAACTTCTGGTTTCCAATCCGCGGTTTGTCAGGAATCCAAATTAGGAATTTCCACTGTACCTGCTTTGTTAATTTTCTACTTGTATTGAATCTCATGAACGCGTGCTCAGCCTAGCAGCAGTAGTGTCACTTCATTCCAAGCCATGACAATCCTTGCAGACGTTCAAAGCGCCAAATAGGTCGGCAACCATCTTCCTAGTTGTTTGACTGATCGAACTGACTAATTCAATCACACTTTTACCACGTCATTATACTCTATGCTGCATATCCACCGTGTCCATGGTCTGATGTGATATGCTTCCCATGCCGTCTTTGATGTATGCATACGCACGAGCCCGCGCACACACATCCACTCTTTTGATGGCTGAGTCATGTCGTGTATCGTATATGACGATAAGAAGAGCATGAGTTTAAAGGCAGCAGCTGTTTCCCCTTCATCCTCTCTCCCTCGTTCTGCTGCTGCATCTCTCCATCCGCCCACTGCTTTCACAATGATGTGCTAAGCCAGCCAAGATAGGGGCAAATCCCTCCTTGCAAGCAGGAGGGAAAGACAGAGAGAGATAGAGAGAGAGAGTTGTGTGCAAAACACTTCCTCCAACCTCTCTCGCTCTCCAATTGATCTCCATCCATCTGCGTTTTGAGCTGACTCCAACCAATCACCTCACAAATCGCCAGTAACCCACTGTCCCCTGTTTGCTGCCAATACGGTTTCCTCCACAGTGACTAGAGTGTGATGCTCAATGGACGTTTTAAACAGGTGAACACCATTTCTCCCAAAATATTCCCGGACCCGACATATTTTGTTTTAACCAAACCATGTAGGTCAACTCGGTTGTAAAAACTTGTAAAGCGTAACAAGAGCAGATTTCAGACACTCTGTGCCAGATGCAGGAAATCAGCCCTGGAACTTAACCGTCAGCCTCCTCCATGTTTCACAGTAGGTACATTGTTCTTTTCTTTTTTTCATTTCTACAACTGTAAACATGGAGCTGATTGGACTTGCCGAAAGGCTACAACTTAATCTCATCTGTCCACATAACATTCTCCCGAGTCTTGACAATATACAGAACATATTTGACAACCTCCAGTGTCGTTCAGTCACCAATCATAGTCAACACATGGTGTATTAGAATAGGTGTTTGCAATAACAACAGTCGAAAGATCCAAACAATATGTATTATCCATTTATTTTAAGGATTTTATAGTAAAGACAGCTATCAGACGCAATGGAGTGACGTTTTATCTTGGCTCAGGGGCTAAAAATGGCCCTCAGTTCACACAGTCGGTGCAGTGCAGACTAACTCACATGGGTACACGATAAATGATGTTTTGTCTCCCTCCAGAGGATGATTTAAAATGCACGCCTAAAATAGAAGTCACCAAAAACGTAATGACAAAGCGCCGTACTATATATACAATTTGATGACCCAAGTATATATTTGACAACTGAGAAGGGTATATTTTCCTTAGGTCTCATCCAATGTATTTTAAATATGTGGATGCGAAAATATGTTGAGACCTTTAAAAATGCTACTAAAATATATATAATAATCCAATCAATAATGTTGACAAACCAAATCTAGTGCATAAACAAACTTTTTCCCCGGTAAATTCTTGTCTTTTCCTCATCATTTGTCTTTGGCTCAAACAGGTGCTCACTGATCGGAACTATAATGTGCTGCCTTCAAAACCATGGGAAACCTGAAAACGTTGTTGTCATGTCGGGGCATAACTCTCAACGTCATAATTTATGGTACTGTATGATGTGGATACATAATAGCGTCTTTATGAAAAACAGTCTAGATATAAATCTCAGTTTACTTTTTTTCTTTGCAAACGAGCACGTGTTCACTGTTTCACCCATGAACATGATACATGATATTATATAGCGTACGATTTCGAGCAACTCTTTCATCAGCACCTTATCAGAGAAGGACGTTCTTTATTAGCGCCTACGTGTTCTGGATCACTTGAACGCAGCATCAACCGGCTCTTTGCTGACGAGCCGTCGCTTGTGGAAACAGCTGGTAGTTTCTGCCAGCGAGCAACTCGTCTCGAAAGCTACATTTAGTGCGATGAAAGCACAAATTGGACTCGAAAGCGACTGACTCAGCCTCGACTTAACTCCCCGCTGGGGTTCTACCAGGGTTTGGGAGATGACATGTCTTAGTGTCGACTTGCTAGACACTTGTTAGCTAACCAAGTGAAGCGTTGGGCAGCTAACGCTAGCTAAGCTAATTTACGAGCACGCGTGGGGGTTTCCTGTCTGTGAGGTTGAAGCGATTACTTAATCTCAACATGACTCATATCCATTATAAATTTTCCTCCAAACTCAGCTACGCCACCGTGGTGTTTGACGGGCCGCACATCACGCTGACGGACCTGAAAGAGCGGATCATGGGCAGGGAGAAGCTGCGAGCCGGCGATTGCGACCTGCAGATCACCAATGCGCAAACCAAAGAAGGTAACGTGACATTGGCAGGTGTGTAAGTGTTGTTTTACTTGTTTATCGGATGTTTGACTGCTTGAAACCCGGTAAGAAAGCACGTGGTCCAGCGTTGCCTGCTATCTGGTGGTCGGGATCAGTGGTGCGTTTAGAATCCTCTGTTTTTGTTGGACCAAATGAAATGAGATATTTTGCATAGCATATGTTTGACGGTTTGATAGCAAAAGACAAGAAAAAAACTTAACAAGTGAAAGAATTTACTCATCATAAAATGTGTGCTGCATTTCTTTCTCTGATGCAATACATCAGTCGTGATTTTAACTTTGCAATAAAGTTTGCAAGCTTAATGCTACAATACATAATGTGAAATGCTATTGACAGGCTAATGAATAGCATCACTGTTGCAGTGCTAAGCAACGGATATTTGAACGCAAACGGTTGAGCAACACGTAGACGTGCAATAAATATTCACAACTACAGTATCCTCTGCAATGAACAGCTAATATTGCTGCCGCACTGAGGAGCTGAGACCGTTTCCATCTTTAATATATCTGTATTTATACATTATACTGCTCCCCAAAATGTTTGGATTAAGGCCGTTTTTTATTTGTATTTCTTTATTTCAAACTGAAACACTTGCTTATCAACTTTGTTTTTACAACCATTTTTGTCACTTGTTATTGTCACAAGCACACAATGTAAAAGAGAGAGAAAAAAAAGTTGAAGGCAGCATTTCTTTTTTTATTTCTCAGAGTATACAGACGAGGAGGGCCTCATCCCCAAAGGCTCTTCGGTGATTGTCAGGAGGGTCCCTAACATCAGAGTCTCTGTCAAGAAGACCCACAACACGTAAGTTTCAACAGTTCTGTCAAATACATGAAATTCCATTTTGCTTTTTAATCGCACTCATCTCTGGCCATGCAGGAGCATATGCTGCAAAAGCTTTCTGCTGATTGTGGACATTGCTTGTAATAAATATATGAAGGAAGTCTTGTAAGGAAACTCAACCTTGTTGTGTTCAGAGTGGAAGAGTAGTTAAAGACCTCAGTGGAACACCCTGGTAAATAATAATTTATGTAAGAGATTTCCCGTGTTAATATGTAACCAAGAGGAGGTGTTTTTTCCAAAAAGGAAAAAAAAAGTGACATGATGAAATGTTGCTCATCCAGAATGCTGACCAACGGGGTTATTCTTGGACAGTGTGCTCAAAATAACGAATACGTTGTATTTTTATGAGCACAAAGTGCTGCAACCATTTTAGTTAGGAACCTTATTATATAACACAGTGGTGTTTAATATTCTGCTGCGTATTGAAAATGGGGCCTGATGATCGAGGAAAATTATCCAACAAAGTGTTTTCAGTATAACATCTAATCATCAACTCTGGTAAACTTTTTTTTTTTTTTTCATTTTGTAGTGAGCGCTCAGCTGCCCATTGCCACTTTGCCTCCGGAGCCGTCAAAGCAGTACGTAACCAAATCACCACACACTTCCTGCCACATCGCCATTGAGCACCTAATCTAAGTAGTCAAATAAGCAGTTATTCTTGCAAGTAAAACCTTATGCAAATGTCAGGCAAATTTGACTCTGCGACATCATTTACATTTGGGAGGTAAAAGGTGCTTGCCTGAGAGGCTGAGATAGATCATGCCATCATTAATATTCAAACAGAAGACGGCAATTCCCAATTAATTGTTCATTCATTGTCATAAATTAATGTCAAACCTCAAATAGAGGCACCCTTATTTCCTTGCAGAACAAATATAACCTTTCTTCCCCTTTAGGTAACTTTCCATTTAATTTTACATTTAGGTAACTTCACAGTTAAGTTTACATGGCTGCAGTTTGTTACACTACACTTGACCGGTTTCGCATGTGAAATCACAGCAGCAGGAGAGTATGTACTGTCAGGTGTCAGATAGATAACCAAACATACAATGCCGTGTGGGTGTTGTTTGTAATCGAGAAACAGAAACATCCGCACGAGTAGCATACACAGCCTGAGATCTTAATAAAAATTAATACAATCTTAGACATACCGGGCCACTATATTGTCACGTTCGTATATTGTTCAGATTTTTGCTCATTAGTTTTGACATAAGCAGAATCTTAGACGCAGCTCTGATGATGAGACAGTGCCGTTTGACATTGCAAACTGCATTCACAATAAACAGCTTATTAAATGAGCACCTTGAATTTGGCTGGTCGATGTCTATGCATTGTATCAATTGCAAAATTAACTCCAATTAGTTCCACATACAGCTGCTCTGCATTCTTGATTTAAAAACAAAAATCAAAGGACACTTAAAGGAAAACTACTTTTCAACGATACGTCGCATTGCCATTGTATTCTGTAGACCAATCGACAGACAGCCGCATTTCTCGTTCCGGCCATATGCAAAGGCATCCTCTCAAATAAAATAAATGCCTAATGCCCACTGCAGTTGAGTAAATAACCACTATAAAAAAAAAAAACAAGTGGTATTTCCAAATGATTTGACATTGAAAAATAAACAGACAATTTTTGCTACAGGTAAAGATCCGGTCACTAGATGCGCTTCACTTCTTTCCACATTCTTTGTGCAAGAAGTTAATTTCAATAAAAAAGGGTGAGTAAAGCCCCTCACTGCTTTCAGGCTCATTCAGTACGAAGGCGTGCCAAGTTCAGCCTGGGCGGGCCAAACCTTATCAGGCCGGGGGTTATTGATGCCTGATAAAAACGGTTTCTTCACCATGCTGCATCATGGCGTCAGCTACTAGGCTCGCGTCCAAAGCCGCAAGTTAGTTTTGGATTAATATCCAACTCTGATACATTAAAAAAAGAAAAGAAAATCCATGTTTTAAAGGTAGCACTAATGGTTTGTATTGCCTCCCCACACAAAAAGAAGTTATTTTCCAAAAGCCTTTTGGCTTTAACAAAATAAAATACACGGGATCATGCCTTTCCTGTGTTGAAACAACAAACAGTTTTAAGCTTTTATTCCAGCCGACCAAGTAGTGGTTTGATGACTCTCTAATAATTTGAGAAAACAAATATAGTTCTAGTGTCATGTACTTTAGCCCATCATAATTCTATAAACGAACACGATATGCTTCATACAAAGCTTTTACTTGCTTACTGACCTGACTTGATTTTTCTCTCTGATTTCTCAGTAGGAGAAGTGTCTGCCTCTCTCCTTAGCATTGATCCCGTTGGGACTCGATAACGCTTGCTCTGTTTTTCTTCAAATAAAGGTTTTCTGATGAAGCTGCCCAATGTATTACGTGTTTGATTTCAATTGAGTGACTTCATGTTGTCAACTGTTTACAATTACCGTCAACCATTCTGGTAGTGTACAACCAGCCCATTTTCTGTTGAATGTTGATCGAAGACAAAAATTGTACTAATTCTGGAATATTTTTCAGACAATATTTCGGGTCATTTATTGAGCTTTCTTGGCAGTAAATTTTTTTAAATGACCTTAGTTCTTAGTAGCGCAAATGTGCTTTTTGTATGATAAGAACAAGCTTTTGTATGATAAGAACAAGCTAGCTTTTGCTAGGCTGTAAGTAAGTAAGTAAACTTACCGTTAAGTAATAGCAAACATTGCCTACAGCCTAGCAAAAGCTAGCTTGTTCTTATAATTGTTTGCTGATGGCTATTCTGGGCCGTCTTCTCTGCTTGTTTCAAGTTATTTTTGTGTTGGTGACGACTCAGCAAATACTCGCATCATGGACATTCAACTTTTAGGTGGAATACCATTGGACACCATTGTCCTGCTCTATTGTTGGATCACAAATCCCCACGCTTGTCACCCAGTATGTGAGCACGCTGACCGCTAAAGCCAAAAGTCAGCACTGACATGCTTTGTGCTCTCCTCTTCAATGACAGGAAAACTGTCAATCCACAATTGTGTGAAGACAATCATTACTAGCCGAGTAATGTTTTGCATAATTGTGGCAGCAGATTCGCTTATGCTTATTTTCAAAGGAGGCAAATGGACAATTTCATCATACATTTTAAAACTCAAATACGCACTCGCATCCAATTTAGGTAATTTAAATGCATTCAAATGCCGTCTAACAATGCTGTTCGAGAGGCATTCATATCAGAGCGTTTATTATTGTGGTTGTGGTTGTAGTTTGCAGTGGTCTCTAATATTTTGTTTACCTGAAATGAATACACAAGAGTCGAGATATTCTTACCAGTCACCTCTGTTCAACGTTTGTCAAAATGTATGGAAATGGCTTTTTGTCGTGACGTTTTGCTTTATTTTGATTTTCCATACATGTCTTGAGGCAAAAAAAAAAAAAAAAAAAAAGCGCAGTAATTGATGTGATCTAACCATAGACCTTTAAAGGAAATTCAAAAGCACCACAATTTGGACTTGTAGTTTTCAGGATAGCAGTGTGTGCAGTAGCAGGAGAAGTTCTGGCATGGGAAGACGACGGTAATGTTTTTTGCCCATAAAAATGTGTTTCACCACTAAACCAAGTGACCCCTCGGTGCCACGATTAAGCACATACTTGTGCCTCAGGATTTATCATGTGCATATGTGCTTTTATTCAGTGTGGAACGTTGAAAGTCTCTCACTCTGGGGATTTTCAGTGAAACTGATTTGTGTTCAATTCTAACAGATGGATGACCACAGTTCTTCCAAAACTCTGCCTTTATTCTCCAAGGTATGCTCAAATTCGCTCTGTATTTACCATGTCACCCACTTGTAGCTGGATCTTTTTTTTTTTTTTTTTTAAAGAAATGTGCCGTGGTCGTTTCTTTTGGGCACACAAAACTTTCCTCTCCGTGCAGATGGTGAACCTGGCAGCCGCTGATGTGTCAGAGGATGATAAGATCAAAGTGGTGATGAATCAGTCCGCATACGACCCCATGACGTAAGTGATGCTTCCGTTATGGTCTCGATTCGTCGGTATTCTTTCCTTCATGGTAATCCAATGGTTTACCTGCGTCAGTCTTTCGAGTTACAACAAAAAATTAGGTGGGGTGCTCCCTGCCAACTACACCTGTTTCCGCTGTGGAAACGCCGGACACCACATCAGAAAATGTCCATCCGCTGGGGTATGTAAGCAACACACTGGTCATAAATCAGTCCAAGCATTCACCCTGAGCTCTTACTCATAACTGTGATTTACCGACGACAGGATAAAAATTTCGATGCTCCTCCAAAGATAAAGAAAAGCACAGGCATTCCTCGCTCCTTCATGGTGGAGGTGGACGACCCCAACATCAGAGGAGCCATGCTGACTAATTGTGGACGTTTTGCAATTCCTGCCATCGATGCGTGAGTGTATCTGGTTAACTCCGTATCCAGGAGGCCAAGGCCAAGAGCAAATATGCCTCATTTATTTGATCACGTGCCCACAGCCAGGCGTATGCCGTGGGCAAGAAGGAGAAGCATCCCTTTTTGCACCAAGAAGAGAGTGAGCCAGAGGATGAAAACATCCCTGTGCCCGAAGAACTCCAATGTCTGATCTGCCGAGACCTTCTTGTGGATTCAGTGGTCATCCCGTGCTGTGGAAACAGTTACTGTGATGACTGTGAGTATGGGGGGGTGCACACACACTGAGTCTCACCCTGCTCGTCATATTTTGACCTGGACGTGTTTTTCCTATGGAATTTGTGTTTGTATATATCTCGTATTCTTCAGAGATTTGGGTTCATCACACAAACTGGTGCGGTCTTGAGCATGCAATAAGTTGCTACTTGCTAACCTGGCATTCATGTTCCCAAGTGTCACTCTGAAACCGTGAAAGGGTACTTAACGCCGTCCTCCAGCCATCCTTAATGACTGGGAACCTCGTAACATTGAACCGCGAAGCTGCGCTGTTATTCTTCTGCAGTCGGATACGTCCCATTGACATGCTACCTGTCAATCTCTTGTGTTCAGGTATTCGTACGACCTTGCTGGACTCAGAAGAACACATCTGTCCCACCTGTCACCAATCTGATGTATCTCCTGACACATTGATAGCTAATAAATTCCTCCGTCAGGTAAAGTAGCAGAGGGGGGCCGGTGAGATGAAATCATGAGTGGAAGGGTCTTTGTACGTATAAAGAGGGTGCAGTGGAACCTCCAAAGTTGAACGCACTCCGTTGCTGGTTGACTTCCAAGTTAACTCTCTCTCCCATCATCAAGTGAAGTAAATTTAGTTGGCGTTATATAACCTTTAACTTATAGCGCAAATGTTTTCATCAATATTTTAATGGGCACGGGTCATATAAATTTGCGAGAGGTTTGGAGGTTTCACTGCTGATTCATACTCACCTGATTGTTTGAATTGCTTTTCTTTCTCATTTCCTGTTGGTGTATCACGCAGGCTGTGAATAACTTTAAGAAAGAGAAAGGCTACACCAAAAGCCTGAAAGGGAAGTCTGCTGGCCCTCAGTCACTCACTGCAACGGCGACACCGAACCCCGTTCCTACTCCTTCAGCCACCCAACAAAAGAAGAGCCACCAGTCCACCCGCAACCAGCAGGTCACCATCTTCATGACATGTTTCATCTCGGAAGTAGCGCCGCTTAGGACTTGTGAACTACCTGCCGTCTGCCTCTCATCTTGTTTTTAATCTCTCCTGTAATCTTCTGTCGTCTCCTGTCTCGCAATGCATGCAGGCTGACGTTAACAAGTCTGGGGCTCATCCTGTTTCCGGCCTACAATCTTCGGTGTATGTATCCAAATTGTTGTTCATACTAATGGAACCTGTCGCCTGATAGAAGTTAATGTGTTCACTGGTAACAGCTTAAGAGCTCTTGCTCTGGTGCCAAAAAGCACTTGTCTTTTCCATTTGGTTTGATATGTTTTATACAATCATGCATTGCCTACCTTAAATATTTGTACTTGGCACAGATCTTTATACAAAGGCTTCTTTGTGTTGTTTTTGCTGAGACCATAAACACGTTATATTTGTGGGTTATTTTGTCACTCAGAGGGAGAAAGTGATGAATACTGTATTCATCTTACGATGTCTTCTTTTTACACAGTGAAGCTCCAGAAAAAACACAAGATGATTCAGTGGCTGTTACGCCTCCTGTGTTCTTGAACAAAGACCCCACGGCTGTTCAAACAAAGCCAATGACAATGGTGAGGACGCGCACACACATTCTTCAAATGGTGGGTGCCCAAAAAATTTGAAAATCGAGGGCAAGTACATTCATTTCAATCATTTCTTTCAAAAAATGTTTCTTGCAAAAAATAACAATAATAATCCAGTGTTTCACAAAATTAGAAAACTTAATGTGACCAACAAAAACGGATCTTAACTTAAACACAGAAATGTCGACGTTTTGACGTGGTGTATTCAAGTAATCTGCTCTCGTGCTTTTGCAAATCGGCTGTTCACACTCAAGTGTTCTTCTTCCGCAAGTAGAAAAGCAAGCAGCTGGTCGCAGTGTCGACTCTGCGATGCGGAAAAGGAAACAGCCGAGCACTGGCAGAAACGGGTGCACATTAGCTTGGCGAGAGTCAACCAATAGTTCACCTTTGACCCAGCAGTATGTGGTCGAGGATGCGGGCTGACTCACTACATGTGACCCTAAAACGAGATATAACTGTGGCAAGCTCTCATAATGTCTACAATTTTTAATCCTTGAGTAATTTTGATGAAAGCGTCCCATAGACATGTCAAGACGCCTGGGGACTGTTTAAAGTTGTGGGGAAAAAAAAAAAGTATATTGCCTCTCCTTTTGAAATTTACTCTTTGGCTTCCGATCAGGTTCACAATGACCCAGTGCAGAAAACATCCTTAGGTAAGGAAGGCTTTAAACTGGACTGCTCAGTACAAGCAAGTAGCAGAAGTGCAGGTAGAGTTCCTTTGTGTTTACTAATATGACCATGGTTGTTGTTCTTTCTCCCTCAACTCAAAGGTCAAACGCCAACCAACATGCACAGGTCAGCCAAGTTTGTGTGTACAGTTGTGCTCGTCAGTTGTAAATCTTTGCCGTATAATTTGTCCAACTCTGCGGTCAGGTTGACTCCATCCACAGTTTTCACTACTCATGTATCTTTCCCACAGTTCCTCCTCGTCCTCCGTTTGTCCCGCAGCAGTTACGAGTGAATTCCAGCCCCTCCCTCCTTCCTCATCCTCCGTTCCACCTGCTCCTCCGCCTCTCTTCTTCAGCCACCATTTCCACTCATTCCCTCCGGGTCAGCAGTATCTCAGTCACCCGCCAGGACCCCCAGTGGGCCTGCCTAATTGGACTCAAACAAACCCTCAGGGTCCCTCCATACCTCCCCTCATTCCCTCTTCCTCCCCCTCCATCCGTCCTCTCGCCCAGAGGGAATGGTTCAGCCATCACGGACACAGGAGGGAAAGGTGAAAAACATGTTTATAAAGCACGCACTTGATAAACATCCAAATGGCTTAATTTTCATTCATTTGCGTGTAACTGCGTCCTTCAGGTCTCCTGAGACACGATCCACCTACAGACGCTCCTCTCGTTCCAAGTCCAAATCATCTCGCTCTTCAAGCAGGTCGAGCCGATCCCGCTCGAAATCCCATGGCCGATCAAGGTATCGCTTTTCCAAAGAGAGGTTTTGTTTTTTGGGGTTTCATTACTGCTACAAAGAATTTAAAATGATTGTATTTTTATACACATGGAATTTTATCGTATTATGAAAGTGGCCATCATGTTGTACAACATGTACATGACCTTAGTATCCTAATTGTTTTGTTGAACTCTTAAGGTACATTAAATATCTAACCGGTGGGATACACTGCGGTCACCTTTAGCTAAGGCGCGTCTCGTTCTTTTTCCTCTTTAAAGTATCACGTTGTTTGCCATCGCTTATAATCACTTTTTATGTTATCTTATCTTTTCTTTATACGTTTTTCATCATGGACAACAATAAGTATGCGTTTCTATTCTTCCTCAGGTCACCATACTCCCGCCACAGAGTCCCACACAGCCACACCAATCCCTCACGCTGCTACAGCTACGGTTACAAGAGGTCCCATTCGCCCACGCCATCCTCATCATCTTCACCCCGAGATGGTTCTCGTTCAACGTCGCAATCGGATCACCGCAAAAAACGGCATCACAGCAAAAAGTCCTCTCAGAACAGCTGCAAATCCAGGAGACGAGTGGAACACTCGCCGGCTTCTTCCAGAAATGAGAAGGGCCACTCCGGGCCGTGCGGTGCCAGTGAACCGACAAGCAGCCAGGAGACGGATACGGATTACTACCAGCAATGGAAAAGACAATACAAAGAGTGGTACGACAAGTATTTCAGCAGTTACGTTAGCCACTACCACCAACTGCCGCCTCCCCCGAATCCACTGTGGGCGGACCGAGCAGAAGACCACTCGAGCCGGACGTTAAACTCGTTCAACCACCTGCAATATCCGCGCAGCCCTTCGACACACCGCCATTCCCCTCCGTCTCAGTCATCCAGCGATAGTCGCTCCAGTCACTCGCAATCTTCCAGCGAGGGTCACTCCCCTCCGCCTCGATCTTCGAGTGACTGCAGCTCTCCTCTACCCCACTCGCCCGGTGACACCCGCTCGTCACCGTCCGAGAACGCCGCACCTCACTGGGGGAGCACCGAAAAGGACAGCCAAGAGCAGGGAGCGACCGCAAAGTCAGAAGAACTCCCTGCCCTCAAACCTGAGCATGAAAGAAAGATCAAATACGACAAAGTAGTGCCTGAAGACCACACTCGTTCCCTTGATGCTGCACCTGCAACAAGCAAGAAGGACAAAAGGAGGAATCATAAGACTTGCGGTGACTCAATCCCGGACAGCGATGCTTTGGAAGCCGTCCAAATTCCACTCAAACCGAATCAAAAGGAGAAAGAAAGACAACGGAAGCCAGAAAGTGAGAATAAATGTGAAAGAGGCAAAGATTCAACGTCTCGGCGGCAGGAGGGGGAGAGGCCTCCGAAGGTCAAGCCCAGGGAAAAGGCTCACAGAGGGGTTAAAGACACACAGCCCGAAGTCGACAAAGCGACTAAATCCGAGAGAAAGGAGAAAGGAGTGGGCGAGGAGAAAAAGAAAGAAAAAAGTCCCATCGTACCACCTGAAAATAGGCACATGCACCCCGATCTTGAAATCCCCGAGGTTGAATGTCCTCAGCCTGTTGACAAAGAAAAGCAACAAGAGCAGAAGAAAGAGGAAAAGAAACCACTTCCTCCGAGAGTAAAAAACATCTGGGAGGAAGGCATGAACGTGAAACCACAGAAGAAGATTAGCATCAACATCAAACTGGATGGCAAGAAGCCTGAAGAGAAAACCGAAAAACAGGAGTGGTCTTGTTCAGAAAGGAGTGATGCGAACGAAGATGGTGAGAAGGTAAAGGTAGAAGCTCTGCATTCAGAAAAGCAGCAGGCAACTGGGCCTCATGACCTTTGTGCAGCCGAAGAGGAAGACGGGACAAAATCCCAAAACGGGGCCGAGAGACAGAATCTAAAGGAGACTGAGGAAAATGAAAGCGCGAGAATTGACGACGGACGAAAAGAGATGAGGGATGTGAAGGTGGATGAGAGAGTGACCAATAATAATGGAGAAAAAGAGAGGAAGAGTTCGAAGGAGAATGGAGAGGATGAGCGCGTGACAAAAGATGACAGAGGAAAAGAAAGGAGGATCGGGAAGGAGATTGAGGAGAATGACAGCGGGACAAATGTCGAGCGAGGACTCGAACAAGACAAGTCAGTTGCTCCTCCTGTTGAAGAGAAGACGGCTGACGAGGCAAATGGCGCAGAGCCGCCCGAAGAGTCAAAGCCAGAAGAAGAGCTGATGGTGGGAGTCAAGATGAAGACGAGAACTGATGAAGACGCCGACTCTGTGATGATGTCATCTTCCAGTGAGAACATCACAGCGGAGCCTGACAAGTGAGGAATCCATATTTTGCCCGCCCGCCTTTTATCTTCATCACATCATGGCGTATTAAAATTGAATCAGAACTTCAATTCTAGATCAATGATCTTTTTAAATCCAAAACTAGTATTCTTAGAGTGCCGTTCTTAGCGCACGTCACCTCACTGTGCGACTGAAAGGAGAATTACACTTCGACTGATCCTGATTCCTGAATGTATTCTCTTGCTTTTATGCTGCTCTTATACTTTGGAACACAGCAGCACTTTCATAGAGGACCACGGGGGAGGTGAGGAGCCTCTGGAGAGCAGAATCGAGGGCACAACATCCCCACGGGAAGAGAAACACGGTGAACACGACACGCCTGAGCTCATGCAGGTGTGTGACTCTTAACGTCTATTTGCCGTTAACGTTGACATTGTACAGTGCAAAAAAATCACCTCGCCGCGCATGAGCTTTGTCCATGTCATATTTTGTTTGTAGTATGGCCTCGGTGTGTACTGCTTACGTGCGCCTCTTCACATCTCTGACGCGTGGAGCCAGTTAACAAATGATTGAGTCACAGCTGCTCTTCTCTTTTTTTTTTTAGGTCCCTTTCTTCGAATTACAGAACCCCGAAGAGACAGAACAAGAACAAGTGTCGCCTCCAACACCAGGGATGCCAGGCCACAGGGAAGCTCGGGGAGACGCTGAGCAAGAGAGTCAAAGGTCAGTTGAGATGCAGACGGATGATGAAAACACCGAGAGAAACTCTTGTCTGGCTCTCTCTAGTGGCCAATACACAAGTGACAGCGGGGACACTGAGATGGAGGGAAAGATGGGATCTGACAGGCCGCGAGATGATGAGAGAGAATGGAAAGGTGAAGGGGAGGAGAAAGAAAGCCACCAGGCAAAAGAAGATGCAGAAACAGAGCTGCCAATCCCACCCAAAATCCAACTCCGCTTAACATCTCATCATGCCGACAGCGGGGCCAAAGAACAGGAAGACGACATTGATGCAAGCAGCCATCTAGTCCATCACAGCGAGTGTAAAAAAACGATAAATGTGATACCCGATGTAAAATCTAAAAGCACAGAGGAGGCTTCCGGCCACATTTATGAGATGGAGGGACGGACGGGAGCTGACTGGCCAATAGATTATGAGACAAACTGGGAAGGTGAGGAGGGGAAGAAAGAAAAAGATCTGCCACAAATCCAACCCTCCTTGACCTCTCATCATGCTGAAGGGAAGTACATGGAACAGGAAGTCAGCGTAGATGCAAGCAAGGAAAGCCATCTCGTTGATCACAGTGACTGGAAAAAACAGATCAATGTCATACCCGATGTCAAATCCAAAAGCACAAAGGTGGATTACGCCCACAACCCGCAGCACCACAACCGTGACAATGTGGAAAGTAAGTCCAAGCACAGAAATAGTCCTCCGCCTTCCCTCGTTCACCTCTCTGGAAGGCTGCAAGGACCCCCAGAGTCTAGCGGGTCTACCCTGGCACGAAAGCCGTCCGACGAGCCCCCGGTTAACTCGGTGTCCAACGACCACCGTGAAGCCAAGCCCCGAGCATCCCCCCTCTCCAAACACTCAGACGCTCCCGCTGTCAAGGCGAGACCCATGAGCAGAGAGGAGCTGTGGAAAAGGTACAAGCTGGAGAAACAGTTAAAAGAAAGCCAGCAAGACCGAGCGGGGAGAGAAGCGAGCCGTCATCCCGGGAGGCGGGCAGAAGCCGAGCGAGTCGGAGGAGAGAAGCCCTCCGGTCACGACAGCTACAGCGGCATCGTGAAGAAGAGTGAGCATGAAAGGAGGCCAAAGAAGCACAAGAAGGGCAAACCACACGGAGACGCAGACCCAGAAGAACTCGAGAGGAAACTCAAAAAGTCCAAGAAGAAACATGAGGGTTCTCAATGAAGAGGAATGCTTCTTTTGCCCTCCTTTTTTTTTTTCCATCTTTAAATACAGTGCTTGTCTGGATTTGGTTCTTTTTTTTTTTTTTTTTTCATGTTAGAATTGGATGAGAGTCATCCAAGAATGAAAACGAGTGAAATGTGAAAGAAAAGCACTTTATTCTTTAGATGGAGCTGAAAATCAAGCCAGGAAATGTTACATTTCAAAAAAAAAAAAAAAAAATCATTTGACTGCCACATTTGCAGTGCACCAAGAATTGTGCCGGGTGACATTTGTGGTTCACGTCTCGCGATAATTTATTATTGATTCAACCTCTGTTGCCTGTTGGTGTAAATCTCATTTCAAAAGGCATGCTGCTTATAGGTTACAAGAAAAATTTGTTTCTCCTGTTTTGTAGGAAATAAAAAAAAATGTTGCTGACTGTTGGCAAAGTTTATTTTCTTTCCATTATCTTAAATATCTCTGACAGAATCAATCCAAACTGCAGAATTGTTGGCAGATATATCAGTGTGTGTTTTGTCCCACTCACATGATGTCAGCCATCCCCACGGCCGTTGGTGTGAGCGAGATGACAAATTTCTGTTGTCGTCCGTGCTGGCTGAGCGTGCGTTCTGTTTAATTAGCGTGACCGTGCGAAGACTGAAGGGTCATTAAAATGTGGATAAGAGTGGCTATTATGTAAATTGCCTTGTTGCCTTGTCATCACAACAAAAGCATGGCCATCGTCCTGACACATGCCACCATTTTTTTTTCCATGCCCGATCATCATGCAAATCATGGATGATTTTAAAAATATTGTTATGGTCAATTTCAATTTTATTTTTTTTTTAAATAGTGCAGGGTAGTCTCAGGTCGCAAATAAGAAGTCTTAAACTTGGTGGAAGTGGCCTAAAATCTTTCTCTTGTTGCCCCAGCAAGCATTCCAACCATGCTGCCCTGCAACAAAACCAAAATGTTCATGATAAAAATGATTTATGCCACATGAAAGTTTGAAATGTTAAGGATGATGGACGTGTCTGTTTGCCTGCCTGCATGTACCCGATGTCTGTGTGTGGGCAAAGTGTAAGTCTATGCTCTCATGAATAAGTTATGCAGGCATCGAACACACACACATGCACACAATTAATAGTGGGCAACTATTGTAGAATTTCTATTAATTGTGAATAAAAATATTTACTTGATATATGTATATATATATATATATATATGTATAAAATACACACAGAGTATATTTCGAGCATGTATTTTGCACATATGCACCTATTTTGACCATATCTAAAACAGCATTTTTGTCATACATCTGGCTAGAAAATGCATGGTCCTCTATGGCCCTCTATAAAACAATGAAAAAAAAGGGGAAATGAGAAATTCAAGTGTTAAAAAAAAAAGTGTATTTATAGCCTCCCGTTGCTTATACTCTATTGAGGACAATCTACTCTTGTAAAGGGAAGCAGATGAGCCGCAATCAAATGAAACCATTTGATGGGGGGGGGGGGGATATGCCATTGCACCGCTGTATCGAAATGATGCACAAGCTCTGGATCCTGCTCTGAGGTTGCCATGGTAACGCCTGTCCCACTGCCAGGCCATGACCGTGCATACACACACACACACACACACACACACACACACAGTGGTAATGAGAGACAGTAAGATTGGCAACATGCCAGGACAATCTTACCACACATTCATGCACACCACCCTCCCCCCATGTCCAAGAACATTAGTGAGCAGACAGTTGGGGTGGGGGGGGGGGTGTCAGTGTGTGTTGATGCACAAGAGAAAGTTAACCAAGGTCAATTGGGGCAAAATGCATCAAATGGGTAAAACGATCATCTGCGGTGGTGTTGTAATGAATCAAATCTCCTTGATTAGATTTGTGCTCGCTGAAGTGTTTCTTTTTTTGTCCTTTATTTGTTCAATGTCATCTGCTTTCTGCTGACACTTCTTCTCCTCGTGTCACATTATCCCGCTCCTCTTTTGTCATTCATGCTTTCAAATGCACCTTCTCCCTCTCTGTCTGTCTGTCTTGCTCCGCAAGGGGTCCCGATGGCTGTTCACGGCCAAACAAAAGGCCAGTGGTGGTCCAGTACATGACAATGTCTTTTGGGTCAGCCAAACTTTATTGTATCACGATCCAGCCCCCTCCCTCAACTGTGTCTTCGCAATCAAACAGCTTCACTTGTCAAAGTGTCATTTTTCGAGTGATGTCCACCACACAGGGTGCCGACATATTTTGAGTTTAAAAGATTCAAACATTGAAATCGTGCATTTCATTTTTTCTTTGACTGTGACGTCTTTGCAGAAGGAATGAATAACACAATGTAACCTGCGGTCGGCACTCAGATGAACAAAACACTGCGGAAGAACATCTTATGACCTTTAAATGTTGCTTTTTGATGTGACCGAAGAAGTATTTTCCTTATTTGGTCCCAAACCTTTCCACGGGCTTCTTCTGAAGCTGCACACTGCATGCGATTTTATGTGCGGCGTCGTAAAAAACACCGCAGCTCCGAGTGCTCTTTGACCAGAGTTCTGCATGAGCTCCTGCGGTAATAGAGGTGAAAGGGCAGCACTTGATAGGTGATATGTATGCAGATGAGAGGCAATTTGAATAAAAGCGTGCATATCTTATCACCAGTATCTGCATGATGAGAGAAAGCTCCTGCTGAGCACCCTTTTAAGATATCCATAATGGAACGATGTCGTGATGATATGCCATATACTGATGTCCATATGGTGAGTTTGTTTCGGTGCGGCTGTGCTATTTCTAGCTTCACGGGTCCCTTCAGTTGGCATAACTTTTGATGGCATCCAACTGGAGAGAGTTTTTTTTTTTTTTTAGAGATCATATACTATGGCAACTTTGTAAAATTACGACTTCCGTTTTATGATTTTAGTTATGTCGCGTTCATACGTCTTCCGAATAAACTAAAAGGGGATTTTTAAGATTGCCATTGAAACCTATTCTTTCTGCCAAACGCTTAACACCTAAGGACACTTAACTTATAATTAGCCTGCCTGAGAAGGGATTTTGGACGGTGGATGAAAAGGAAAGGAGATAAAGATACAAAGTAGATGAAAGTGAATCAGAACGTCAGTCAGCGAGCGTGAGCCTGCCTGTTGGAGCTGTTGTCACGTGTGTGGAAAAGGAGGGAGGAGAATAATGAGGAAAATAGGGGGAAATGTGAAAAATGAACGTGCTGTGGTGATGAGGATGCGGACCACTTGAGGGCCACGTGAGGGATTAGGAGCTCCCCTAATGTGACAGTGAGCACATACTGCAAGATTGATGCCTTTAAGGCCATTTATGCACGAGCTATAGGCGCACAGTCCACCACATTAGTTACATCTGCACAGTCAGCGTTTGTTTTACATGGCGTACAGAGTTTGAAAAGAACTTGCTCATAACTACGGCGAATGGATCAATATCACTGAGCTCGGATGCACAGACTATGTGAAACTCCAGGATGAGATCACACCCATTTTGTCATCATTTCCAGCCATTTCTGTATTTATTTTGTCATTCATTTCTTACAGTGTAAAGAGACTTTTGCAGTGCTTTCACACGGCATGCGTATGAAGCTCAGTGCGAATGTGTGCACGAGGACCGCCCTATTACTACTTGACATGCAAATCTCTTTTCTGACCTTATTCTGTCTGCGTCTCTTGGACCCCCCCCCCCCCCCCCCCCACCTCTCTCTCTCTCTCTCTCTCTCTCTCTCTCTCTCTCTCTCTCTCTCTCTCTCTCTCTGTGTTTCTTTCTCTCTTTTTCTTTCTGTCCTCACAACTCACTTTCTTTTTACATACCGCCACATTTGACTACAATTATCTATGCTTCCCTCTTTGACCTCTGCTACAATGAGCCGCGCGCTTTTTTTTTTGCACATTCCTGGCGCTGCACCTGATAATTCGTTCTCGTGGACGCGTATGTTTCCCAGATAATACGACATGAGGATGTTACAGTTTAGAGAAATGCTCATACCATAATGGAGCTACAGTGAATCCCTTTTTATCTCAGTAGATTCATACCAGACAAATACAACCAAAGAGAAATAAACATTGTATTTAATTAAATACCAGAATGTTCGAGCCGTAGAAAATTTGAGCCCCCGCCCTCGAAACAAAAGTTCACTCGCGACGGCACGGTGGTTGACTAGTTAGCATGTGCTTGCGTGGGTTTTGAAATCATTTTATTGGCTTTATTTTTGGCCCCAGCACAAGTCAAGCACAAACATGAGGATGTTACAGTTTAGAGAAATGCTCATACCATAATGGAGCTACAGTGAATCCCTTTTTATCTCAGAAGATGCATACCAGACAAATACAACCAAAGAGAAATAAACATTGTATTTAATTAAACACCAGAATGTTCGAGCCGTAGAAAATTTGAGCCCCCGCCCCCGAAACAAAAGTTCACTAGCGACGGCACGGTGGTTGACTAGTTAGCATGTGCTAGCGTGGGTTTTGAAATCATTTTATTGGCTTTATTTTTGGCCCCAGCGCAAGTCAAGCACAAAGTGTGGTTTAATTGCGCACATGGGTGAAGTTCTCTTTCTTTTGGTATTTTCGCAGATAAGTGCAGTTAGTAGCAGGCGTTTGCGCCGTTGTGGGAGTGAACACGGCCGACCAGCTTCCCAGCCAATGGAAGCGGCTCCTCTCATTCCCTTGGGAATCGGTTACTTACTTTTGTGATTTGATTATTTTATGGGTTTTGCAACAAATGATGTGATGAAACTGTATGCAGTCCACACAATTAAAAACAATTGCAAATATTCATCTTTAATTTTAGACAGTAGAAGATGAATACCTTGAGCAAGTCTTGCATTCGTTTACTTTGTTTGTTTTTATGATGAAATTATGACCTGCAATTGACTCTGAAATAGGGCAGAGCCTGGCTGTTCATTACAGTATGAGCAATATAATTCATTAAATTATCAATTGCACTAGATAAGCTTACCGGGCAAACAGTATGGCAAGAAGATTGTGCTCACATCCAGCACATTTAAACCTGATGTTACGTTCAAATTACATGATATCAGGTATATTATCTTGAAGTCACAACAAGATTTAAAAACAATGTTATCGTCACGAGCACACAAATCCTTAAGCAGCCGACATCATTCCAGCATTCCCATTGCCTATTGACAGGAACCTTTGCTCATGTCTTTCTTGGCCATGCCTGATAACAATGTCGTTATGAAGATGCATCGACCGCAACTATGCAAGCAGGTTACGTGTGGGGTGTGTGTCTTCAGGAAAATGAACGGCAGCGTGTGTCAATATGAGTGTGAATGATTAAACCACCGCGGGTCCGCATACAACACGCTGCTTGTCAAGGTCGCCGCCTGATCTCTGCCTACATTGCTCAGAGGCGCTCGGTTTCTCCTCGTGATATCTTTTTACAAGAGTGGGACTCTGTCACTTTTTTGTTTCATGTAGACTCATGTTAACATTGGTACTACAGAAAAAACATCAATTCAGTATTATTTCAAGAGTTTCGACAATGCCATGATTGTTACGTAATTGGGGCTCAAGTAAATGCTTTCAGGAATGGATTCTTCCATCCACATTTAATAAACACTCTGGCCGCCTTTTAGTTTGCGTGTTATCACCGTGGCTGACTGACAACGTGGAATTTGAACTTATGGCACATGAACAACAACCCACTTTTTATAGTGCTTCGAAATGGTTACCATGGAACACCTTTGAATGACTATTCATTCTTCTTCCACGAGACCCCAACTCGATACTAAAAACAAACAGCGGGGAAAACGGCAGAGTTGTATTTTTAAAAAATATGATTTGAAGAGATCTCGCCATGTCTTGTTTACAAGCTCTTTAATCTAATCGTATTGTAAAGTAAACACAGATCCCGGTGGTAAATCAGTAAGGTATTTGACTGCTTTTTGCCCCTGGCAGGTTAATGTTCAAAACAGCCACCTGCAACCGTGCAGTCCCGCTCGCACCCGCAAAGCAACTTTTTTCGAATATTCACACCTTTTTTGCTGTCGCTTTTGAAATTCTTTTCAGGGTATTTCTATTGCACTTGTCCTCATTAGGGTCATGGGAGATCTGGAACCTATCCCAGCTGACTTTGCCCGAGAGGCGGGGTAGAGCCTGGACAAGTTGGCAGCCAATCACAGGGCGCCTGAATAAAAGCCTTCACACTCACATTCTTCTATTAAATTCAGCCTGCAACATGTCAGAGTCTCTGCAGACAAACTTGAGAACTTGATATCAGACATTGGTAGGCCAAAAGAAAGAAGACACAACTTTTTTATTGTTGTTGTTTTATTAGATTTACAGTTTTTTTTCCCCCCCAGCCAGCAAGAAGAGAAGGTCAGGAAGGAATTCCTAACCTTCCTTTCTCCCTTCTTTCCTTCAAAATCAAAGTTTTATTTTTTTAAAATTTTTTTTCCCCTCCTACCTTCTGGCAAACATCATTTCTTGTCACCGAAACCTGATGGGAATGGGATTATGATGATTTGATACATATCTGGATGTATTTCTATCAGTTGTTTCGGTGGAGGTTGATACATGTTCATGATGGGGGGGGGGGGGACTGGTTTAGTATCAGGAAAAATAAAGCAAAAGCAAAACTTGTTTTGAACAATGTCCTTGTCCTTTTGTGAGTCACATGAGCATAACTGCCCAAGTCATTTTTGAATGTTTTCGATGACACCAACGATTTGAAATAGCTGTAATACGTCTTACTTTTTAATTTCTCGACTCATCTAGTCGTGTGTGGTTGTGTTCAGTGAGAGGAAGTGGAGTGTTTCCCCCACCGCGCTTCCCCTCCCCCAGCCACAAACTCGTTCAGGCGAGCAGGCCGCCGCCCCCATTCGCCCTCCCTCCCTCCCTCCCTTCGGAGTCGTGCGCGCGCACAGCGGCGAAAGCAAGCAGATCTGGAGCTAACTGCTAAATGCTAAAGGTTAGCTAGCAGCAGCAGCAGCGAGTTAAGAAGAAAATGGCGATCATGCAGGACGAATGCCTCCCCTCGTAGATGCTGCAAACGCATTCAAGGAATTCTTTTTAGCCTTACAGTCGGCTTTCCTTTTCCACTCTGTTGCACTTTATTCTTCAATGAGGTGAGCCTTTTTATTCCACGGTTTTCTTTTTTTTTTGACGGCCCTCGATGCCCTGCTATTGTAACCTTAGCCGGCGTCATCGACACAGGAGGGACTGGCGGAGATAAGTTCCGCCGCCGCTGTTGTTTTAGTTGGCCGAGCTGCGCTAACTCGCTAGTTAAGACGAACGGGTCGTTTTTAAGCAGTTTGCAGATAAAATAGGACATGCATTTTCGGACTTGTAATGGTAAATCTGTTGGCCAGGTACCATTTGCATTTATAGGTAAGATAGCTAGCATTAACTAGTTATAGTCATTGGTAACCTCAGCTTCTATCATGCGTTTTTTAAAATATAATTTCATCGATAGTATTCTTGCTCTCGCTTTTGAAATTCTTTCCAGGGCTAGCAAAGCCTAATGGAAGAAGACTCACCGTGCTAGTTTAGGTGTTGGTTTTCGTGACTTTTATTATAACACCCTCTGTCGGTAAAGGGGCGCCCATCAGCTGGTTCATACCCAGTAAACACGACCCTACATCGCCTTGCTTTTGCGCTTCGATGCTTGAGACTTTATGAAACAGGGCAGACGAGGTCACGGCACAGGAAGGTTTTGCGCAGACTCGCGACAGGGCTTTTGTTAGTGTTGGTCGCGCAGGAAAAATACCAGCGGAGGCGAGAGGAGCCATGTTGGTTAAAGCCGTGAGTGGGCCAACAACTGAGGAGATAATGGCCGATCGGGACCCGAGCTGTAACTCTGACCTTAAACGCTCTCTCGCGCTTTGCCTTTCTCCGTCTGCACAAGGCAGACAAACGCACATGCACGCACGCACACTTTGCTGGACCCAGAAGACAGTGGCTTGCCTCCCTGTTGTGCAGAGCAACTTGTTTTCCAGCATATTTGTCATTGTTCACAGACTGTAATTGATAATAATTGCGGACACCGTTTGTTTGCAAGCCTTTGTTGTTACATCACTCAAAGTCGAACACTAATTGCAACCCAATAAAATCCTGTTGGTTGTGAAGAGATTCGTCACATGACATTTTGGGATGTTAACCTTGTCTGTGTTTCTTTTATTTTATAGATTCGGAATTGGAAGCTTTTGCCACCAAAGAAACTGAAGCATCTTAAGAGGTGTGTGAGTCCATGTGAGCGCCTAATTCACGCACACAGTATCAATGTGTTCAGGGCCTCCCGTGCTGGCCTAAACTAGATCGGAAGCACTTGTTTACGAGGGCCCAACCGTTTTGATTTTAGCAAGGTCACAAATCAAAGTGATGTTTGTAGATAAGAGAAGTCACAGACATACCCAACAATTACGTAGCTCTGTAGAGTCGTCATTTTAGCCTTCACACGCCTATAAAAAAACAATGGAAACGTGTTGTTTGCTATTCGATAAACGTGGGCGGAGTACGGCATCAGGATTCGATTGTTGCCCTGTTATCATTTCAAGAATTCCTCATAAAAAAGCCATGCAAGGGGCCCCATCTGTCACTTTTTGCAACTTTAATTTACGTTTGTAGCGATTTGCGTGTGCTAACATGGAGTGTGTGTGCGGCCGGTCGATGGGTAGCTGACGCTTATGCAAGCACACGCAGTTCCGTTTGAATTCAATTGGAGGGTCTGGTTTGGTCTCGGCCGCATTGTGCTGAGTAAGCTTTGCTGTTTTAAATCGCTCAATGAGAAGCCCACGGTCCTGATGTTTTGTGTGCGCACAGATGCTTGTGTTGAGCTTATTGTCTCTGTACACTTTGTCCACACGCAGCCGCACAAAAGAGCTCGAAAAAGGCAGCTAGTCCATCACCTGCATGTGCAATTTCCCGAACTGGATGTTTTTATTTTGACCATCAACCTGCTCGTCACTTGTTTGTTGCTCACGGTGTGAAAATGCTCTAGTGGAAGTCAAACACAATCAGGGAAGTTGGTCAACCTCTGATTTTGCTTGCATTTAAAAACAAACAAAAAAAGACATAGATTCGAAAAATATCTCATCCAAGGTATTTTTTTTTAATTGGCAATACATACACTGCTCTAAATAACTTTTTATTTAACATTTCCGCAATTATTAAAATAGTTCAGCCAATATTCCATTTTAACACGAAAGATGATGCAAAGGTGTCAATGATGAACCTCAAGTTATAAGATAATAATGGTTGCGGAATGTCCAAATGTTATTTACTTTGGCTTTTAATATGCACAGTTAGTCCACTTTTGCAATTGGGCTGCACGTGTGCAGATACTCATCCAGGCAAGAAAGCATCGATTTCAACGAGCCAAATTGGCGATTTTATAATTGGGCGCAAGTCTTGGGGCACAACCTCCAAAATTAAACTGTTCTGCGATTCTGGTGTCTGGCTGAGAGTCAAGGCAAAACAAGAACCTCACCCGTACGAAACTCTTTGGCAGAGCTAAACGTTGGTAACCAGAACACTTGTGCTCAGTCGGCCACGTGCCTGTGGCCCATCGTCTCCCACTGTCATGGCCCTAAATTAATTAATCTGTGAATCAGATTTAAAAAAAAAAAAAAGACACACATTTCAAATGACATTGCAGAAAGCACAAACATCATTCAGCTACTGGTTTGGTTTGTGACATAAAAAAAAAATAGGCAGAGATTTTGATCATTGTTTTCCAAAGGGAAAAAATGTTTGAAAATGTTCTATTTTGATTCAACACAAAGGTAGTACGTCTGCTTTCATGACGGATTTACAGAAATCTGAGAATATTAACGGTAGACAATTAAAAAAAAAACAATGATTGATCAGCAAAAATAATTATCGAATAGTGTCGATAAATCGAGAGCCAACTCTTTTCCGACCGAATTGGCAAAATTAGCGCGACCTGAATTGGCCCCGTAAGTCGCTGATGGAGACTGGTGGGAAAGCCATTGTGTCATCCATACAAAGCCTTCTCTGTCGGGCTGCTTGGATAGAAAAGGTAACTTACTTGATGCCTTTTAATTGAGTGATGGCTTGACTGAAAAGGGGGCGGGGGGTTCCAGTGTTAAGCCGCCATGAGAACATACTCATGCAAATCCATGCAAATTCTCTCGTGTGCTGCATGCAAATTAGCCACGCGACCATCCCCCGGTTTTTGTTCTTCCGACAGGGTGGGGGGGGGGGAACAACCTTATGTATTTCTAGGCAGACTTTGATGTCTTTAGGTCATGTTTGGGTGCGCGTCTTGCATTTGGGTATGAGGCGTGAGGATTAACGCTTCCTGCGGGCTACAAATAGAATCAATACATGATCCCTTTTCAACTTGGCGTCACCGCATGACTCAATATTATTCGCCAAAAGATACGCCTGCAATGTTTTATGACTAGTCTTGCGGCATCAGATGTCTGATTCCTACCCCCCCGTCATAAACCCAGAATAGTTTAGAATTGTATGCGCTATAATTAAAAGCTTTTGTCAGCAGGCGTTGTCCGCCACAAAGGGTCACTGCTTTCCCTGAAGTTATGATCATTTAATGAAAAAAAAAATAATCACAGAACCATTTCCTAGTTGGTTGATTGTTGTTGCAGTCTCTGTAGATTGCTTCCGTTTGTTGAGGCCCCTTTGGTCATCAGCGTGTCGGTCACAAGTAGCGATGATTCAAAATGGCGCCCGGCTTAGTCACATGTCGCCAAGGCGTTTTTCTCCTCATCGTTATCACAGAATTTGATGGAAGTGATGTCTGGGCGACACCTCGGCTTCATCTTTTCCTGTGTGTGCAGATTTGGTTTGTCTGTCGGCCATTTTGTTTCCTCCTCCTCACTTGCCGTACCGTAAATGTGCGTGTGGGAAATGTTGTCATTTTAGTGTCGCTGGATGCGAGTTGGTATGCACGCTCGACAGACGGCGAACTCATTCTTTTTTTTTTTTTTTTTTTTTTGCACTCAATTCACCTGTAACACTAGTTAAGGGCCAATTATATTTCTTAATTTAAAATTTACTAGCTAATTGGTCCTTGCTCCTCTGTTTACTCATCGGTGGAATCTTGAGAGAGCAACAAATGAGCGGGGCTGTCGGACAGATGTGGAAAATAAAATGTTTTTTTTTTTTAAATGTCACCAATTTAACACGAATATAAAAATAGATTATGATGAATATGCAAAAGTGGTCTTGCCCTTTTGCGGCAGTGTCGGCCTTTGATTTTTTTTTTCTTTTCTGCTGCACCCCATCGCCTTCATCCCTTTTTTCTCCAAATATGTGCTGAATAGTGCAGTAAGCTCTTCAGATATTTTCACGCATTTGAAACGGAACAGAGACCACGGTTCGTGAAAAGATATTTTTGGAATGTGAATCCTGTTCATCAGTCTGGTGACGTGGCTCCCGGGCGTGTCGTAAATGGATGCTTCGTGTTAGTAGTAACTTGAGATTGATTTCTTTTTTTTGTCTAAGTGTCAACACTGTTGAATGAATTTAGAAATCATATTTGACAAAGATGTTTCCCCCGCCCCCTGAGAGTTTATAAAACCCACTTTGTCACGGTCATTTGTAGATGCAGGTTGATAACTAGCTCTGGTTTGGTACCATCAATAATAGTTTTGTTTCTTGAGCGTCTCTGGAGTGAGATAACCAAAACTATAAAACGCATTTCCAATCGCAGCTATGCTGACCTTGTGTGTCTCGCGCTCCCTTTAGCCTGCCCGCCGATTCTTTATTCCGACTTGATTTTTTTTTTTTTTGCCACTCCTGGTGCCTGCTTTCCCCATGTCAGCTGTAGTTGTCGGGGGGGATGGGCGATTGTCCGCCCATTCATAAACAGATGCTGCCTGTATTGGTGTGTGTTCTCTCCGGGAGGCTCCCACCATGCTCTGCTGTTGTTGTCGAACCCACAACCATCTGCTGAAGTACTTGATGGTTGGGGAGGAGCAGGTGAAGGTATAGGAACCCAAGTACGGGCGTGGCAGCATTTACATTGATCAAATTTGTAATCATAATTCAGACATCATGGCATTTGGTCCCAGTAAAGTTGTATCTGAAAAGAAAAACATGATCCAGTATCTCCATGCCAACCACTTGCTTTGGATTACATAACCGAGCGGGAGCTCACTGGATAGTTAAGTGAATGTGACCTGATCTCGGGCTGTTCCGAATCCTCCCGAAAGCATCTTGCTCCTGATTTTTTGTTACAACAAGAAGAACTGAATTAATGGCATGGTTTTGGACGTAATTGTCTCTATACACGATGAAGTCGATAAATAGCCACGCGGGACCACAGGCAGGATGAGCGAGTACGATAAAAATTTGTTTTGCATGCACAGTAACACGCGCGGCTCCTGTTATCTCCAGTCCCACTTTAGAGTCTTGCACAAATCGTGAATGAATGACCTTGCACGTTCTCACCTACTATTTGAATACAAGGAATTTATGAGCTATTTAATGTTATTGTGGCGTCTCGGCATTTTTGTGCATTCGGTTATCTGACTAAGTCAAGGCCCTTTGTAGTAATCCTATTAATGGATTTAAACAAAAGCATCCAGGGTTTTTTTTTTCCTGCAGGCCACATGGTGTACCTGCAGATAACAGAGGAAATATGGTGGAAACTAATATGCATTTGGTAAAATGTGCGCTGTCGGCTAGGAGGCAAATGGCACACAAACAATGAAAAGGGCTTACTAGGGCTGAGCAATCTCTCTGTCTCTCAAAAATATATTGATATAAAATATTATAATTTTTTTCCCTGCTTAATGCCCTCCACAGGGAACCCACCCACAGAAGGACACACTGTGGATGGAAGAAAACGAAAAAGGGAGTGTGTGACAAAGGAGGAGGATAAGAGTAAAACAGGCCCTGGACAAAAAGGTAGAGAGACGAAACCAATGACATTGATCGCTTCAAATCGTTGCACTGACGTTTTAGAAAAGGGCTGGGTGATAATTCAAAATCAATACTGTATGTATCGCGATAGACAATATCAATGGAAAATGTGTGATGGGATGTTCGATTAAAAAAAAAAATAACAGTCAGAAAACCCAAATCCATACAAGACATCTTGTGGTGGGCAGGGCTCAGCAACAGGATGATGCGAGATTTGTGCTACAATGACAAGCGCACAAGAAGGCATTTTGAGCACAGAAGCGTACTTTGAATGCACCAGAACTATTTTTGTGAGCATTGTTCCCCCGAGGGCTTTGCCTGCTGACTCCAGAAGACATACAGTGCGTACGCCGATTTGAAAGTGCGGCGAAAATAAATGACCAGCTTCCTCAGTGCAACACTTGCAAACTGACATTAGTCATGTCGGTTTGCACAGCATCAACACCACCGCTTCGTTACGTGGTGTAGAAGTCAAGAAATTCCCTGTCTATGACATCATAGACACGCCTGCGTTAGCCTCTTCGACTTTCATGCTTAGCATCACACCTGAGTCACTATCAGGTAGGCGAGGTTTAAAAAAAAAACAACAAAAAAAAAATCATCTGAGCCCACTATCAAGTTCAATGAGACGTAAGACGGTGGATTAGCTAAAATAAATGCCCTCCAAGACAGTTTTAGTTTGTGGGTTACTTTTGTTTTTGTTTTTTGAGATTGTATAAACAGTGAGTGAAAGTTAATGTATGTGTATCAACACTCCCGCTTTGGGCTGGCATCGTTAATTATCCGCAAATGCGCATTTATGGCACTGCTATGAGTGCACCGATGGAAACATTACAATGTACACAGCAGCAATGTTTTCCGAGCAGATATTTTGAATAGAATTTCTCTGGATGAAACCTTTTTTATTGTTTAAATATGTTTTCTCATTAGGATAAGGTTAAGAAAAAAAAAAATCTCTCACCGACTGATAAGAAATACTCGTGATATACTTTGAAGCCAAATCACCTAGTCCTATTTTAGAACAATGGTTTGACAAATTAAGTTTGCTCTTCACTTGGCGGCGGCGTCTCCGTTGTAGTTGTTGTTGCCGCCGTTGTCATGACTTGCGTAGAACTCGCCCGACGTCGTTTCACGTTGCTTTAAATGCCAGAACACCGCAGCATTGTTGGGAGAAAGCGCTTAACTGTCGAGTGGGCTACCTCCAAAGGACGGTGTCACTATTGCAGTGGAAATATGAATGCAGAACGGCGCAGCGGTGTACCTTGCCCGGTGACGTCGTGCCGCTTTTCTGTTTCGATTGCTGTTCCACTTTCCACTGGCTCCTTTTTAGACGAGACTACTCGTGTTACTTTCAACAATGGCGCGTGTGTGTTCGGGCAGAAAATTGGGAGTCTCTCCGTCTCGGACTTGGGAGTTGACAAGCGTGTTTCAGACACTCTGCCCTTTTCATGTATTTATTGTGAGATGGTGCGGCCGACTTCTGCATCAAATCTCATTAAATTAAAAAAAAAAGATTGTACAGGTGAAAAAAATAAGAAGCCTTGAGAAGGGACCTCAAACGGAAGCGTTATCTGCCCCCTTCCAGGATGACCTATGTCAACCCAAGTCTCGTTTGACACTGTTGAGGAAGTATTCATTTGAGAACGTTTAATGGTCATCCTGCCTTTGAAAAAAAAAAATCTCCCTTCATAAATACCTCTGACATTGTTCATCCAAATGATTTATGCAGCCATTAATTTGGAAGGCCACTGAATTCACCAACAGGAGTTGGTGCCGAACAACAACAACCAGGTTTCCAATCGATGACCCCCCTTGCAGGAGATGAAATAATTGCTCATGACTCATAAGCAAAACCACAAGGTAGCGCATTTGCAGATTGCTCGGTGTCAGAAGCGTCAAACCCCTCCCAGCCTTAGAAATGTTATCTGCTCCTAACCACGCGCACTCACACACACGAACTTGTGACGTAAATGCTTGTCGCTTGACGGTCTTCGGCCTTTCAACTTGTGAAAAGTAAGATGGTGGCTTCAGGGGGAAAAAAAAAAAGGCAGCCGTCCTACTGGTTAATAAGCCACTTGTACACTCGGAGAGGAACATTGCGGCCGCAGTGGCCCGTGCGGTCATCTAGCCAAGACCAACGAGCCTGTAGGAGTTGTTGTACGTTAAGAAATGTTGCCATGCCAACAGAGTTTTCCACCTAACAGCAGCTCGCGTGGCTCAAACTACGAGAGACATATTTCTTTTGTGTTCTTCACATGAAGTTAATTCACACTCTTAGTTGACTTCAAAGTAGGGATGCACCGATAGAAAAATAGAACGCTTTGACAGATGCTTTATCACAAAAGTCGCTTCCTTCTCTCTGTACTTGAGGTGTCGCGCTGCGCTCGCTTTGTGGCGATCTGAATTGTCACCTGAACCATTTGGAAAAGGAATCTTTTGTTGTCACAATACACAGGGTGGGCGATAGATATCATCTACGTTGCGTTCACGATGTGCAGTTTGAAATCATGTCTCAAAAATGGACTTTTTTTTTTTTTTTTAAAGGAGAGCGACGATACTTTGCATAAACTGCTCTTGTACGTTTGTTTTCCGTATATTCGTATGTGCTTGAATTAATACAATAAAACGATCTCTGCGGGATTACATCAGGAGGGAACGGTCACTTTCTGATTTTTACGGCGACATACTGGTCATACAAAGCCCGTGAGCTAATCCGAATAGTCCGTTTGTTGAAGGGTTGTCACGAGCGGATCTTTTTTTTTTTCGAATCCACTACTGAATTGTTTTTGTTGGTAAGCAGCGGCAACGTGCGATCGTCCCCGCAGCAATTCCGGCAGCAGTTATTTGAACAAGTAGCTGCGAAGGTAGCGTTGAACTCACACGGCACTCTCTTGAGCTGGTTGACCCCTTTTGCTACGTGTTCGAAGCTGCAGCTGCATTCCGCTCGTATGGCCCTTTGTCACTCCCTTTTCCACATTCCATTTCTCTTTTCCCTCCCCGCCTCTCTTACTTTGGTCTTTTAATTGTTCCTGTTCTTTTGTGAACATTTCTTTTTCTCCCCCGTGTATCTTTGTCGGCCTCCTTCCCAACCTCTTCTGTCTGTAAGACGATCGCAGCCTCCGCGGCGCTGCCAACTTTTGGGGCCCGCGTGCAGGCTGTACTTGAAGGGAAGCTACAGAAAATAAGGCACTGTGATAACGATTTTAGGACCAGGAGTGTTTTGTATGATGAGAGAGAGGCTGCTTTATGTCATATTTTCATCGTCTTAATTTGCAAGTGACTGCTTGCCTGCGAGTCAAGATTCAGAGATGTAAACAACTCGATTCCATGGAATGGACCCGGTGTTTACCATTGTGGGTCCAGTTGCGGAAGGCTGTACCGTCTCTACTTTCTTTATTCGGAGCATGGTTGCAGAAATGATTCTTTTCTGTTTGTCTTTTGATCGATCAAGAAGTACGGCGAAGCGACCCGTGGAAGGAGAAATTCTAGAAGCTGGCCGCATGCCAGGGGCTTCAGATGTGTGAGCTGAGAGTAGCTAAAGATGGAGCAGACGTCAGTGTGCCTTGTCCGCATGCCAGGGGTCCGTCTTATTGCTCAATTTAAAAAAAAAAAAATCATTTTCTATTTTTACCTAGCAAACCGATGAAGGCGCTTCAGTGCTGTAATAGCTCAATCATACTTCAGTAGTGATTGAAGGCAATGACTGGAATTATTTCTCACAAACCTTTTAATGCATTTAAGCTTCATTGCATCCGAACAGTTGCCTGTTGTCCACACACACACACACACACACACACACACACACACACACACACACACACACACACACGCTGGCTTATTTGCCTCTTATATTGTCCACAAAGTGTTAGCTTTTCGAAGTGAACGTTTATAAATAGACGTGTGTACCGCTGCAGTAGGCAGGAGGAGCGGAACCACTTTCTAACCTCTTTGAAAAAGGTCAATCGAGTTGCGCACACACACGCACACTTGTAGCTGTCAAATACACGTGTCCGCTTTGACTGAAGGGTGCCTGTGTTCATACTTGTTGATTCACATTCTCCTTTTTTGGGTGGCTAATGTCCTGCGGTTGACGTTTGGCAAATTTACAGGTGACACTTAAAGCGGTGTTCAGTGAAAACTTTGTTAAAACTTAAACCAGCGGTCACCAATGTGGTGCCCGCTAGCACCAGGTGACCTCCGAGGCCTATTTAGTACTCCGCTGGCGTGTTATAAAAATAATTCTCCAGCGATGATGACAGCGCATATACCTGACCTTTTTTTTTTTTTTTTTCCCCCTCTCAATTGTGTGTATCCTCAGGACGGGACCAAGTCCTGAATCCAATCAGCCTCCCCTTTCCCAAATCTACACAAACGCACATTCAGTGTTCATCAAGTCTCCAGCGATGCCAAGACGGCCTGATCAACCAGTTGCCCACTCTGAACAACCCGGCCTCTTCGCCCCAGACCCTTGAAGGCCGTACCCGCTCAAGAAGTGCCCCTCTCCCTCGTCAACCTGGGAACCCGAGAAAAACAGTTCTCCAGCCAACCCGGGGAGGCCCTCAATCCCATCCACGAGTTGCAGCCGCGCGCTGCCCTCACAGGTAAGCTTCAAGAAAATGTCACCTTGAAGACAAGGAGTTTGCGAACTGGGCTTCCACTGTATAATATGAGGCAAATTAATACAAATCCAAAAAATGTTGTGCTGTTAAGTGACATGCCAGGCTGCTCTTTATAAACTCGGAAATTGATTTGGGGGAAAAAAAAAGTTCAATGAATTTAACATGCTAGGAAGCATCTTTATGTTTTGCCAAGTGAGTCGGGAGTAGAGTGCAACATTCTTTGCTGCTCTGGTAGTTTACAGCTTTGCTTTTTTTTTGCTTTTCTCACATCTAAACCACACCCCAAAAGCTGAGTCATTTTTAGACAAGCGAAGCTTTCATACAGATTTTGAACAGCTCCTGAAGGACAAAACATTGACCGGCAGCTACATGGAACTTAGTCACTTACTGCAACTAGTGGGAAGTGTGGCAAATATTGTATTCTAGTACTCATACCTCCGTAATCATTTTCGTTGGAATCTGCAACTGGTATTGTCGGTTCTGCATTGAGCCGACTCTTCCCATCAAATCTCTTCTTCTCTATTTGAGCCCTTTTGTTCTTTTGTTTATTTTTTCCTCATTCTGTTCTGTCACTCATCTTTGCATGCTCCATCTTCTGTGTTTTTTTTTTTTTTTTTTGTCCTCAGGCGAAGATATAACCGTTTGCCAGTCTT
>NW_017805152.1:0-19231 GCF_001891065.2 Hippocampus comes | reverse complement strand
AAATAATTTTCCAGCGATGATGACAGCGCATATACCTGACCTTTTTTTTTTTTTTTTTCCCCCTCTCAATTGTGTGTATCCTCAGGACGGGACCAAGTCCTGAATCCAATCAGCCTCCCCTTTCCCAAATCTACACAAACGCACATTCAGTGTTCATCAAGTCTCCAGCGATGCCAAGACGGCCTGATCAACCAGTTGCCCACTCTGAACAACCCGGCTTTTTTTTTTTTTTTTCCCCCTCTCAATTGTGTGTATCCTCAGGACGGGACCAAGTCCTGAATCCAATCAGCCTCCCCTTTCCCAAATCTACACAAACGCACATTCAGTGTTCATCAAGTCTCCAGCGATGCCAAGACGGCCTGATCAACCAGTTGCCCACTCTGAACAACCCGGCCTCTTCGCCCCAGACCCTTGAAGGCCGTACCCGCTCAAGAAGTGCCCCTCTCCCTCGTCAACCTGGGAACCCGAGAAAAACAGTTCTCCAGCCAACCCGGGGAGGCCCTCAATCCCATCCACGAGTTGCAGCCGCGCGCTGCCCTCACAGGTAAGCTTCAAGAAAATGTCACCTTGAAGACAAGGAGTTTGCGAACTGGGCTTCCACTGTATAATATGAGGCAAATTAATACAAATCCAAAAAATGTTGTGCTGTTAAGTGACATGCCAGGCTGCTCTTTATAAACTCGGAAATTGATTTGGGGGAAAAAAAAAGTTCAATGAATTTAACATGCTAGGAAGCATCTTTATGTTTTGCCAAGTGAGTCGGGAGTAGAGTGCAACATTCTTTGCTGCTCTGGTAGTTTACAGCTTTGCTTTTTTTTTGCTTTTCTCACATCTAAACCACACCCCAAAAGCTGAGTCATTTTTAGACAAGCGAAGCTTTCATACAGATTTTGAACAGCTCCTGAAGGACAAAACATTGACCGGCAGCTACATGGAACTTAGTCACTTACTGCAACTAGTGGGAAGTGTGGCAAATATTGTATTCTAGTACTCATACCTCCGTAATCATTTTCGTTGGAATCTGCAACTGGTATTGTCGGTTCTGCATTGAGCCGACTCTTCCCATCAAATCTCTTCTTCTCTATTTGAGCCCTTTTGTTCTTTTGTTTACTTGTTCCTCATTCTGTTCTGTCACTCATCTTTGCATGCTCCATCTTCTGTGTTTTTTTTTTTTTTTTTTGTCCTCAGGTGAAGATCTAACCGTTTGACAGTCTTTCCTCTCTCGCCCTCTCTCTTTCCAGGCATGGCTCCCATTCGGGATTCCGTCAGCCATTCCCCTAATCAAACAGGTGACTACACATTCCCTTTCTTCTTAATTCCATTTTCTTTCTTTGATTGCCTCTGCCCGCCAGTTGCCTTCCCTGAGCTTGACTGTGGATGCATTTCTCTCATTGCATGTTAGAGAATGGTCATTCTTAGAAGGAAAGGTGAATTGCGGTTGGAACACATGAAGGGTCGCTGCAAGCATTTGGCACACATCTATACGTGAGACATCTACAGTATGTCAACCTCTGGCCTAAAAGAGATTAACTCTAAGTGTTTCTTTACAGTTGGCGAAGTCTTGACAAAATGCGTGCATGTGTTACTCTCGCAGGTTTGCAGAAGTGAGAGCAGAATTACATTTTAGACATCCTCATTCAAATATTTCGGCTGATTTCTCAATGTTTATGGATGAGATATTCGTTTTTCAAATTGAGTCTATACTAAAATCTGTCACCTGTTGTCCTTGAACATTTTTACCCGAATTACTCTCCCAACTAATTTTCATTTCCTCTTTATTGTTATTGCTCCCGCTTGAGCCTTTTGCTGCGCTTCATTATGTAATTATAGCTGGTGCGTGCTTTTGGTTCTCACCAAAGTGACAGAATAGTGACGGACGAGTCTGTGCTGGCACCTGGCAGTGTTCTCAGGACATTCGCACAGGTGGCTTGTTGGAGGAAATAAAACTGTATTTCTGGTAAATAGGAGGCCATTTACGACCACGCCCACCATACTCCTTGTTGACAATCGGTTGAAGCAATGAGATAATGATTCGGTCATCAAAACGCGTAACACCTCGTGTTGGTCTTTGCTTCCCTCTAGGGCTGGAACACACCGGCTTGGACTCGCAATATGAGCCCTCTCCCTGGTCTTCTGGCTCTCCCTGCAGCGGTGACAGCAACAGCAACTGGGGAAAGGTCCTAGTGGACGGAAGCACAGATCAAGCCAACAACCCCTCCTCAACTAATTCTTCTACCTGGGCCCCGTCGTCATCTTCTTTCTCTTGTTCCTCCTCCTCTTCCTCCTCCGGCTGTGGGTCGGGGTCAGACCCGGAGTTGGCGACAGAATGCATGGATGCCGACTCGAGTCCGTCGACCGGCTCAGAGAATAACTTTGCCGCAATTGCTGTGACAACCGGGATGATGTCAGCAAATGCTTCTTCCGCTGAGTCTTCTTCAACATTCACTCCTTCCTCTGACATGATGGTTGGCATTTCGATGAACGGAGACAGCAATGGCAATAGTCGTCAGGTTCACGGCGCAGGAATTGGAACAATCTGTGGTGCAAAAAATGGAAATAGCAACATGACTGGACACCCTCACTTCTCTGTGGCCGGGTCCAGCGGTATTGGCAGCAATAACACGGGTAACCACAACAAGCTTGTTAATAGCAGCAGTGTTTGGGGGACTCAGTCAGGCAACGGCATGATGGCTTCCGGCGAAAGCACCGCTTGCTCCATTGGAGGATTGACTCCAAATACCACGACCCCAAATGCCAACCATGGTGCCTGGCCCCCAAATGCAGCCCTGAACCCAATGTCCCAGAGCCAACGGCCTCTACAGCCTCAGGGGATGAATTCAAAATTGGGCGCAGCGCCCCAACAGGGCCCCTTGATGGGATGGGGTGGCATGGCAGCTCCCGACAAAAGCAATGTGATGGAAGACATGGAGGTGAATAATGGTACATCAAGCAGCAACGTGTTAGGAAGCGGCACCAGTGGTAACGGTGGCCTGCAGCCCGCCAACCTTAACACTGAATCCAACGGACCAAATAACACTATGACGATGAATACTACTACTTCTACTATTACTACTACTACTAACACAACAATGACCTCTATTCCGCCAAACTCTATGGCCTCGCCTCAACTGAGCGGGGAATGTTCCTGGGGCTCAATTGGAGGAGCAGGGAGTGGTGGTCTGCTAGCCAACGGAAACCCTTCGTCGACCCCACAGCACCCCCACGTAGAGACGGGGGGTCCAGGAACCTTTGGTACGCCTTGGGATGCATCTGCCTACTCTGGAGATAAGGGTCCCCCAAATCCTGACACTGTGAACCCACCAAGCCCCGCCTTAATGCAGGCTGGGAATTCCCAAATGTCCTCTACTGCTGCTGTTAAGAGTAATAATAACCACCACAACGCTGGGGGTACACGCTGGGATCAGGGGCCTGTTAGTAACCCAAATGCGAGTCAGAGCAACAACCCCTGGGGTGTCAGTACAAATCAAACCCTCGACTCTACAGGACAAATGCCAGGGACTGTGAACCAAACTACGATGAGCTCTTCTTTCGGGATACCTCGCCCTTGGGGAAGCAGCACATCCTCCTCCTCCTCCACCTCCTCCTCCTCCTCCGCATCTAACAAGCTGTCAAATGGAGAATGGGGAACACCCCATGGGAACAACCATTCAGCTGCTGAAAGTCATAAAGGAAGTGCTGCTAACAATGGCTGGAAGAGCCTGGAGGACGATGCCATGGGCATGGGAGGTGGAGGCACCGGTAGCGCAAGCCTGACAGGTGTCTCGGGAGGCTGGGGCCGCTCAGGAGGAAGCGAGGGAAGTGCCGAGAGCTCCGGAGGCCAGTCCAGCTCCGACCGAGAGAATGTCCTGTCAAAAAGTGGGAATCGAAGAAAAGTCAACAATCCGTCACCAGTCATATCATTTCAGAGTCGAACTGATGTAGACCCAAGGGTTCTATCGAATACAGGATGGGGACAAACACCCATACGGCAGAATACCGCCTGGGATGTTACTTCCACCAACAAGCAGCAACTGGCTTTCAGAGGAGATGAAAGAAAGCAACGCTCTGGCTGGGGAACAGCCTCACCCACACAGACAGCTCCACCCCACGCCTCTGGAGGTCCAGGTATGCGTGAAAGTGTGGATAAGAACATGTGTGGCATGTCGGGGGGGGGGGTATTATGGGTGAAGGCAGCACCAAAGAATTACACACATTACATACAATTGAATTATTTCCGTTTTATATCATCAGGTTGGGGTGATGGCCCAAGTTGTGGGGGCCCAGATGCAGGAAGCTCAGGTTGGGGTGAGCCAAGATCAACCTCTGGGTGGGATAACAAAGGCCCAGCAAGTGGAAGCAGCTGGGACAATGGATCCAGTTACAAAGGGGGCAACAACATCAGCAAAGATGACCGGTGAGTGACAATGAACTGTTTGAAATGATATGAACAGAAATTGTTGCAGTGTTTTTACATCTTGACTGCCTACTACAAGGGAATACTGGTTTTATCTCTTGTACATGGTCAAATATTCGTCCCAACACCTTCATTCACCCCTTACAGATCCAATACATGGACAAATGTGCCCAAACAGCAGCAGGGCTGGGGTTCCAGCAGTGGCAATGAGGATGAAGGCTGGGGTACCGCTGGAGACGGTTCCAGAGCGGTGTCCAACAACCACTGGGGAGATCCCCACAAAGGTGCCGGGTCAGTGGGATGGGACAGCGACAGCGACCGATCGGGGTCTGGATGCTGGAGTGAGCCAGGGCGAACCAATACTAGCGGCAGTAACACCTGGGGAGGAAGTGGTGGGTCCAACACCCCTGACCAAAGTACTCAAAACCAAGGCTCCAACTGGGGGGACTCCAAACCCAACCTTCAGAATAAGAACCAGGGATGGGGGGAGCCAGTGAAAAACAACCAGGGTTCCCAAAACTGGGGCGACTCCAACTCTAAAAACTCCTATACTTCCAACGAGTGGGGAAAAGGTCCCGACTCAAACATGTCAAAGACCAACAACAAGCCGACAGGTAAATGAATAGGTTCATGTTTAGCTATGATATGTACTTTTAATTTCGGCACAAACTAGAGCCCACTCCGGTGGGTGACGTGACTGCACAATGGTGATAACATCCGATGGTTCAATGCCTTGCTCAAGGCCATCTTAGCACTAGTCACCCATTTGCAGTGTGTTTTTGAAGCTTTCATGAAGTGCAAGGACTTGAGTGATGGTTTGGGTTGATTCTGTCATCAGGCTGGTTGGGAGGTCCCATGCCCACAGTGGGTCAAAAGAACGAAGCTTCAACTGGGTGGGAGGAGCCTTCTCCAGAATCCGTTCGCCGACGGATGGAGATTGATGATGGAACCGCAGCTTGGGGAGATCCTGGTATGGGCAGCTGAATTAAAGTTTGATTTGAGGGAATTGTGCTGTTGATTGTCATTGTAAGATGAAAAACTGGCAGGAGATTCACTTTCAGCTCTCATTTTGATCTCCTTTCCCGCAATAGTGAAATACCATGGCGGGGCTGTCAACATGTGGAACAGAACCGGTCAGTCAGACCAGGACAGTATGGGCCCACCTTCTCAACACCAGTCGCACCCATCGCATAGCTCGACACATCATTCTCAGCCCATGCAGCCTCATGGACAAGACAAAGGTGGAAGTTCAGGTAATTTCAATGAATGAAGAATACCTTGACTTAAATCCGCTAAAATCTGAGATTTGATCTTCCCGACAGTTTTAGGTAATAGTTTTTGTCCTTTTGGAGAACTTGTGTTGTCAGGATGTGTCTCATGTACTATAGATGCTAACATTAGTCTTCAAACTTGGGTCATCATTCGTTTCATCTGAACCATGGAACTCAATTCCATCATTCCAAGTGTTCGCGGTGGTAGCTCTTAGATAGTTTGTTTAGAATACAAGTATAGACAACGCTGAAATACAAAAGTGGGGAGGGAAAAGCTTGCTGTAAAATGAAGCTAATACGGACATGTTAGCACAAGCCTCGTCTGTAAGCCTGTCGTGATAGAAAGGTATGTCTCCATTTTAATAATTCACTTGCAAATTTCTTCCTGTTACAATAAGATGTACGTACAAAACACTCAAATCTATAGAAAACAATTGAGAGTTGGTTGGGAAGCCTGGACGCAGCAAATATACATACAGCCATTGTCCTTGCGGCACATTTTTTTTGTGAATGTGGCTGAGTCATCCCTTAGGAATGCTAAGAGCATCGTTCAATGCTCCAAACCCAGCCCCCCCCCCCCACCACCCTTTTATTAGCCTCTCTTACGGATTTCTCTCTCACTTGCCAATTGCGCCTGCAATAGAAACCCAGGCTTTTGTTGGGGTTTAGAGACACGCAGTTGACGAGGTTGGCTTATGTGCAAATGGGAACGGTCTGTGTGAAAGAGCTGGGGAAAGTAAAGGGGAGGGGCTGTCAGGCCTATACAGGGACTCTGTCGAGTGAGCTAACTGGAGCAGCAGAAAGGGGATCGTGAGGAAGTTTGGGGCCGACTAGGCAACTACTATAAGAAGGAAACGTTCATAGATTTTATGAGCCCAAAAGTTTGAAATGGAGTTGTAAATTTGGGGGTGTTTTTGCCTTTTGCGTGCATTGCGGTGGTTGCCAATATCCTCGAGATGGTTATCTATCTTTGCATGCATTTCAAGAAGCCTTGCGCGAGTCCTTTTGTGCTAGCTTGTGTGCTTGCCTCGTTACATGTGGGACACTGGAGCCTCGGGCCACCCTGCGATCTGGCCTATTTTTACTGAGAGGTATCCTTGGCATCTCCCCAAACTCATCCAGTGGTGGAAGACGCAACCAGGGCTTGTGGGTCAACTGTAACACAAACCCTCATAAATGTAAACCATTAGCCTCACATTTGACAGCGGGACTTGGATGCAGTCAGCTGCGGGTCAGCAGGAATATGCTGGTGCTTGTTTTTGCGGGCTCAATGGCTTACGAAATGTTCTGGATTTTGTATGATGACCATGATGCTTTCTATTAGGTTGGGGTGAGCCTTATCCCCAGCAGAAAGAGTCCTCAACATGGGGTGATGCCACCTCTGCTCCGCCGGTGACGGTGGACAACGGAACATCTGCCTGGGGGAAGCCAGTGGACACTCGCTCGAGCTGGAATGAACCCACCCGAGATAATAGAGAGCCTGCATCTGGTTGGGGAGGTCGTCACAAATCAGGTTAGCGTAATAGCAAGCTCTCTGCAAATTGTTTCTGTATCTTCATTGAAAGTGCTTCCATTTAAAACAATTCACGAGTTGGCTCGTCACGGTTTTCCCCTTCCCTTCCCACATTCGCCTCTTGTTAGGTCTTGGTTCCAAACCAATGGACACCTGGCGCGGTGATGACTCAATGGGCAACAGTTGGGACCAGGAAGAGGAAGTCGAGATTGGCATGTGGACTAACAACCAACAGGACAACAGATCACATGAGCCAAACACCTGGAACTACAAGCAAAAGGGATCCTGCAAGGTTTGTTTCGACCGAGACACCAGGAAAGCAGTTTAAAATGTGCAAAGTTGTGACTCATTCGAGTTGCCGGAATGAATTCATGAACTGTTGTTTGTTATTGTTAGATGAATAAACCAGTCAACAAACCAGACGAGCCGTGGATGAAAACGTTCATGAACCAGTTTAGCAACATGAACTTTTCTGTAAGTATTTGACCACGGGTGTTGCCAGTGCGGTTCTTTGTCATGTCATGGGTTACGTACAAACAAAAACACTTACTTAATGATGTGCAAAGATTTGCCGTCATGAAAGTGCAACCTCATGCCAAACACTCGACTTTTTGTTTTGCACTTCAAGCTGTTGCAAAAGTGATGCCGACTTGTGTTTCCTAATAAGGATCAACAAGCACCAGAAAGAGCCTCACCCCTACAAAGGCCGACATAACCACACATAATGATGGTCCGATTTCCACGTGCCAGCAATTGCCTTTGTATGAGCCTCCAAAGTGCAGTCAGGGCAACCGGTGCCAAATTATGCCAAGTATATCATTAGTTGATGCCCACCAGTGACACAAAGTATTTTTTGTGGTGGTACTTGGTGTAAATTTTTTTTTTTTTAAAAACAATGGTATTTGTTATCGAGCTGGCACCCAATGTGCTTTTTCTTGAATCACTCAAATAAATTCCCTTTTTCTTGTGAATTCTCCCTTTGATAGCGAGACTCTCCTGACGATACCTTGAAAACCGTCGCAGGCATGGTGCAAGACAAGCGTATAGACACAATGGATTTTAGTGGAGTCATGGGGAAGAATCCTGGATCTCAACACCAGCTCCCCAAAGACTCTTCCATGGATCGCAGCTCTTACTATGACAAGGTAATCCCGGAATCCCTCCACCGTTAAAACATGAGTATGAAATTCCCTCCCCGGGACACAAACAATTCAAACTATGTGTATTGTAATATACGTTGCCGTATTGTACATTAACTACTGATAAAGAATAGAGCAGACATCAATTTTCTAGAATAGGCATCTACCCAAGAAAATATCTGTTGAATAACTTATAAATAACTTGGGATCACTACCGGCAGCCCAATAAAGTAGCACCAAGCACTTAACAGGGTAATAGTGCGCCGTGTTTCATGATGAAAACACACACCTAAGTTTCTGGAATTGTGGTAAAGATGAGGCGCAAAACTTGCAGGACACATTTCCTGATTCCAGCAATCTGCCGTACATGAGTATGCTCGTTCTCTGACTGTCGTGCTGCGCCCCACGGTGGCCATTTCAAGACATTACACTTTACTCATGCTTGAAATTTCATTTCATGTACTTTCTATTTGCATTGTTTGCACTTGCAATGAGAACAGCTTGCGGAGATCATTTATCAATCATTAATGAAAGCAATAAATGTCTGATGATTATAGTTGATAACAGACCTCAGTTGACGGCATGGTTAATGTGCCTGCCAGTTTTTTTTTTTTTTTTTTGTCTTGGCTTCGCTGCTCTTCATTTGCTCTTTCACCCTTTCCCTAAAGATATATCCCTCTTTGTTACACTGGCACCAACTCACACTTCCTTTTGCTCTTTGCCCTCAAATTAACCCCACTCTTGTCTGTCTGTGTGTGGCTGGCACTGTGCTTGCGATCCATCTGCTGTGCACCCGGCCTTGCTTCCGCAGCTGTCCATTCCCCCCTCTGCTTCAGATGAGCACTGCTCCGGTCAAAGCATGAGCTTGCCCCCTCTCACTTCCACTCAGCCTATCCTATGTCACGACTCTGGGCCGTCTGCTGCCCACTCTAGTCCTGGCGTCTCTCGGCAGGTGAGTGCGCAAGCGTCACAAGGTTGTTGTATCTCCGCTTTCTAACCGAAGCTCTCCTGATAACAAGAGGTTATTTTCATATATGAGTTGGGCTTCATGATTAATGCTCAGTTATTTGTTAGTTATCAAAATATCATTGAAAGTGCTTGTTTGACGATGAAGATAACGTGCATTTGTTTTCTTTGTTTTGTCTCTTTCCCTAGAATGTAAACCCAATGATGGGTGGCAGCAGCTTAGCACAGGGCCGCGGTGGTCTTCAATCTCAACTCCCTCATCACAACTTCCGTAACCAAGTGCCTCCTCCCATCATGCCCTCTCAGGTAGCGTGCCCACCTCCAAACCTAATTAACGGTGATTTCTTTACACCAGAGGTGTCTTAAATCCGGTCCCCGAGGGCTGCTCGAATGCATCTTTTAGATGTTGCCCTCCTTCGATACATCTGATTCAAATGATCAGCTCATCAGCAAGCTCTGTCGAAGCCTGATAAGCAAAGCATAGACTATGCCTGTTACGGAAATGCACGAGTAAAGTAAATAAATGGGGCGATCATTGCTGACAGCCTATCCACGCTTTCCCTTTTGCAGTCCCGCTCATGTCCCGTCTTTGTATCATTAGAATGTAGCTACAGCGGCCCGGGCAAACCGCTTTTCCCTTGACAATCAAGCCATGTTGTTTGTGGTCATAAATTGTAAAGTCGCCTCAAAATGTTTGAGAGCCAGTCACCGACTTCAGCTCCCCCCCCGCCCCCCAAAAGAAAAACATGGATAGGTTCATAGAAACTTTTCTCTCCTTGTTTTTCAGGTCCCTCCACCCTTGTTAAAATACCCAGGTGGGAATGGAGCCCTGAATCCACTCTTAGGCCCTCAGCAGGTGGCTATGCTTAACCAGCTCTCCCAACTCAACCAGCTGACCCAGCTCCAGGTAAAGTGCCACAAACAGTCAAATGAACAACCACGATCGAACATTTTATTTGCTACATGCTCTATTCAAAGCTATCCCACAAACAGACTCACTTCATGAGCTTCAAGTTTACAATTGTTTTCTTTGTCAATTTTCCGTTGGCAGCGTCTTATCCTACTACAGCAACAGCAGCAGCAGCAACAACAGCAACAGAAGGCTCAGAGCCAGCGAGTAATGCCTGTGGGACGACCGCCTGAGCCGGTTTGTTTGCGCATCAATGTATACATCAGAGTCTGCGTCTCTGATTTTGTAACATCGTGCCCTGCTGTCTTTAGACGCGTCCGATTGGTTCATCTCCATCCATGATGCAACCACCGCGTCACCTGGACGCTTCTTTGCTAAAGCAGTCGCCGGCCCTCAAACCGTACCTGGACAGCTACTTGCCCCACAATAGCCCTGAGATGCAGAAGGATGCTTCCACTCTTGGATCCTTCAGCAACTTCCCTTTAAGTATGTTCAACATTAACACGCAGTTTAAAAAAATGTCAAGTAGACAGCTTCCTAGACTGTATGTAGGAATGATCAGTTGTATACTGTGTGAATTGTTTCATGACAGCAGAATCTAAATGTACTTCCCCTGTTCTTTCCGTCAGGCTTGAACTCTAACCTGAATGTATCCCTGGACATGGGCGTTGGTACTAATGCCGGCGGAGCTTTAGGCTACAAAGAACCGGCCCAGTCCAGACTGAAGAAACTGTGGGTTGCTGACCCTCTGGAGCAGAACAGCAAATCTGGTACGCTTGACTTTGCATGTGGCCTTCAACTTCTTTCGTCGGTCATCATGTGAAAATTCCGATGTCATTATTTGACTCCTTGTGGAAGGCTGAGCAAGTTTGCTTTCTCAACATGCCGGCATCGAAAGCAAACTTGGTTTTAAACCATTTTCAGGCTCTTTTTTACGTCATTAACATGTCTCCTGTTTCTGTGTCTGTCCCGCAGGTGCTATTTCGTCAGGACTGCGTCTGGAGGACTCTCCCTTTTATGACTTCCTGTCCCCTGGCCCATCGCCCCTGAGTCCTCCCGGCCAATCAATGGGCTCAGTGGGTGACGGCTGGCCGTCCCGTGCCAATTCCCCCCCGCCCCATGGAAACACTGTCACCTGGCCCCCAGGTACACCAGCGTTCATATTCATTGACCCTCACCATCATTTTTTTGGGGGGCTTGGAAAGCAGCTAATGGCGGTGTCTGTGTGTAGAGTTCCGACCTGGCGAACCTTGGAAAGGTTATCCCCCCAACATTGACCCTGAAACTGACCCTTATGTGACCCCCGGCAGTGTCATTAATAACCTCTCCATCAACACCGTCCGTGACACAGACCACCTCAGGGACAGGAGCAATGGTACGCCATGTTCATGGCGAACACAAATTTTGAATGAGCGACGCTCGAATCGGATGAAGAATGAAACTCATTCCGCCGTTCTCCGTTTGCGCAGGGCCATCCTCATCACTGAACACCACGATGCCTTCGAACAGTGCCTGGTCATCCATTCGTGCCTCCAGCCACAGCGGTTCCCTCACCAGTACAGCACAAAGCACTTCAGGTGAGCATTTTTCTAATTAAAAAAAAAAAATCAGTTAAGCTGTTCTAGACTCATTCTTAAGTGGAGAATAATGGAAAAATAAATGGGATTTTTCAAATTGCACGGGAGTGTGGATCAGATGCTCCTGCAGGCCAACCCCGTTCATTCCCTGTCCGTGAGGTAAAAGTGGTTTGTGTTCCCGTGTCCATGCAGCCAGACCCAGTGAGTCAAAATGGTCTCCCGGCGTTGGTTCGGTATCAAACTCCTCTCTTGCCCATGAGCTGTGGAAGGTCCCCCTGCCTCCCAAGGCGCTGTCCGTGGCGGCCCCCTCCAGACCTCCGCCTGGCCTCACCAGTCAAAAGCCCAGCTCGGTCTCCTCCGGCTGGGACGGCTCGGCCCTGAGGCTGGGTGGGTGGGCCTCCGCTGACTCCCCATTTGCACCTGGTGAGACAAATAGAATTGTGATTGTTTTTTTTTTTTTTTTTTTTTTTTGCTTGAAACTAGTATAAAGCTTCTACTAGTTTTCACATTTTGACCATCGTATGGCTCAAATGGTACATCGCGTTTGCCATCAGGTTCCGGTTGGGGTGACGGCAGCAGCTCAGGGAGAACCCAATGGCTCGTTCTGAAAAACCTCACGCCTCAGGTTTGCACACAAAACAAATCTCGTGTCCGGCGTCCGCTCGCTTTGTGTCATGAACTGTCGGTCCAACGGTCCCGCAGATTGACGGCTCTACGTTGAGGACTCTGTGTATGCAGCATGGCCCTCTGATCACATTCCACCTCAATCTGCCGCATGGTAACGCTGTGGTGTGCTACAGTTCCAAGGATGAGGCTGCCAAGGCGCAGAAGAGCCTGCACATGTAAGGGACATTTGCATTTGTCATTTCTCCACTGCGATATATCACGGCGAACCCTGTTAGGTCACTCTCATCGAGAGACACACACACACACACACACACACTCACTTTGCTTTTGTTGTGCAGGTGCGTTTTGGGGAACACGACTATTTTGGCCAAGTTCGCCGGCGAGGAGGAAATCAGCGGATTCTTTGCACAAGGGCAGTCATTGGCTACTCCCTCCTCGGGCTGGCAGGCCGTTGGCTCGTCTCAGAGCAGAATGGATCAGTCCCACCCATTTCCCAGCCGCGCCGCCGAGCCCAGCCAATGGAACGGCGGCGATCTCCACGGCTCCTCCCTCTGGGGCGGGCCCAGTTATTCCAGTAGCCTGTGGGGGAGCCCCAGCGGCACAGAGGCGGGAAGGATCGGCAGCCCGTCTCCAATCAGCTCCTTCCTCCCGGTGGATCACCTGGCGGGCGCCGGGGACTCCATGTGAGCGGGCGTCGGCAAGGGTCAGTGGCCAATTGTCAATAATCCGAACGAAAGCAAAGGAAGTGACACCACTCGCTTAAAACAAGATGTTCAACAAAACGGGGTCTCCCCTGTGGAAAACAAGTTACGTTTCTCTCTCTGCACATATGTCCACTTTGTTTTAGCCCAAAAACATATCAGTCGGAATACTTGAATCCTGCAGGCCAATTCTATAATGTGAACGGATGGATATTTGCTTCCAGGTAGTGCTCTTTCACACCGAAAAAAAAGCTTCAATCGAGCTCATTATTTTATCATATATATATATATATTTTTTTTTTTTTTGCTGACAATGTTGGAGTAAGAGCTTTTTAAACTTTGCACTGAATGTGTTTTTTTTTTTCCTCAGTATATATTTAATCTGCAATATAGAGGGAGCAGCCAGTTTTTCCAGTGTAGCTGTTTACTCATTGAGGTCCTTACCATGTATGCGTGGCTGTATTGTGTGCGCGTGTGTGTGTGCGTGCGTGTGCGTATTTGCGCGCGCTCCTTTCTTGCCTTGGCACGCCTACCTTACTGCGTTGTCGTGGAGTTCAAGATCAATAGAGAAGTTCAGCAAGAAGAAGAAGAGAAGCTCATTTGGGTATCGTTCAAAAAGAGGGGAAGAAAAAAAAAGGTATTGCACCGATGGTTGTTGGAAACGGAAAGAACGTTGAGCTCTGCAGTGCAAAGGACTGTAGCCGCAGCTGGGACTAGCAAGCCCCAGCCACCCTAATGTAGGGGCCGGGGCCTATCTAGCAAGCCCTCCCTCGAGCCCCCGAGCGGGCAAGGGCGGGAACAGCACTTTCAGAATAGGCTTTCAATATTTTGGAGGTGCCACACTGCAACCTCTTGTTTACAAGACTTAGGAGGCGGAACGTGTGTTCATCCTTCATTTTAAAGAGGAGATGGAGTAAAATAGAAAATGCTCATAAAAAAAAAAATATATATATATGTATAAAAAAATGTGAAAAAAATCTAAAACATTTATAAAAGATTTAAAAAAAAAAAAAAATTACAAAAAAATCACCAAAAAAAAATCTTATCGAGGATGAAGACGATGCTTTGTAACTCTGGGAATTCGGATCAGTGTTTTTTGGCCATGGTGTTGGTTATTTGAATTATTCCTTTTTGTCTGCTAAATAACCAGCAATGGTTCTCAGGAAATTAAGCCAGTTTTTTCCCCCCCTTATAGTTGATTTAAAGAGAAAAAAAAAAGCGACTACTCCTCCTTGTAGGAAAGGAAAATCCAACTTCTAGCACTGAAAACTATGTATAGTATGGTCTGTAAGTTTCTTTTCTCTGCCAAATAACTGCTTTAAGCTGGAGAAGCTCAACACACTGCTTTCGATATGCTGTCTTGTAAGGGTTGGGGGGGGGTCCAAGTGTGTGCGTGAAAGAGAGAAAATGTTTGCGTGTGTGTGTGTGTGTGTCTTCTCTGCTCTACCCCGTGTTAAAATCAACAATGTGGGGGGGGGTGCGCAAATGTATAAACCAAGAGAAAGGCAAAACTGTTTCTATGCATACTGTAGCTTCTCACGGCCTACTGAGTTTTATTTTTCTCCCCCTACTTTCACATCTGACAAGTTTCATTCAGTACGACATTTTAAAACGACACATTTAGCTCTCATTGCCACAAAGTGTTTTTTTTTCTTTTTTGAAAGAAAAAAAAATGGAAAGAAGCGACCTTTTTTTTTTTTTTTTTTTTTTTTTTAAATAACACTGAAGCAAAAGTCGTCCACATTTCATTGCCTTGATCCCAATTGTGTCCACAGATGCAACAAGTCAAGTGGCTCCTACCTGTTTACAAACGGAATATGATTGTATTTGCGTGCGCGTGTGTGTGTGTGGCCCCTCTGCCACTACAGGTTTATATTTGACAAGTATGACACGTCGGCGTTAATTTTTAAGGCGAGCAGTGACTATTTAACAATGAGTATTAGCCACAAATGTGTACATGTGTTTGTGTGAGTGTGTATGTGCGCACGGCAGTATTGAACTGCTCTACCAAATAATTCAATCAAACAAAATATTAGTTTACTTAATTCCATGTGTTGTTTTGCTTAAACTTTTTTGTGGGTCTTGTTCAACACATTTTATCAAGAGGAACATCTGAATTTTTTTTTTTTTTTGTGATTAACTGACGTGTTGAAGTGAGGAGCCTTGGATTTTGCACTTGGTGGATTGTGACGGGCCGCGTGAGTTCCGAGCAAAGCCTTTTGGAAGGAACCATCGGTTGGAAGCTGCAGAGAGCTGGTATTGATGGCGGTGTACTTTGTCGAAAATGTCTTTGGTTCGTGTGTTTCCTGGTTTAGTGACAAGATCAGATGTGTGCGTGGGTGTGTGAATGGAGAAGATGGTGCTCTGCCGGAAGCAGCAAGTTGTCTGTCTCCTCGGTACCTTTCCTGTTCGAACAGTCTGCTGAAACGCTGGCATGGAGTTGCATTCGACCACTTTGTTGTTGTCCAGTGAAATGCGTTCATCTCAAGTTCTCAACGTGTTTTTTTTTTTCGGATGGATGAGTGTCACTCATGTAATCTAAGGAAATTTAAGCAAATTTGTGGACACCCCCACCCCCCACGTGTGTATGAAAGTGGCGGTCCGTCGTACTAGTGCCCAAATAGCAGCCGTCAGTTTTGCAGTCACAAAATGCATTCACATTATATCGATATTGTGGCCATAAATGCGTTCATCTCAAGTTCTCAACGTGTTTTTTTTTTCGGGTTGATGAGTGTCACTAATATAATCTAAGGCAATTTAAGCAAATTTGTCATCCCCCCACGTGTGTATGAAAGTGGCGGTCCGTCGTACTAGTGCCCAAATAGCAGCTGTCAGTTTGAAAAAGGTCGGTTGACCCCCTTTTTGCAGTCACAAAATGCATTCACGTTATATCGATATTGTGGCCATAACAGATTGAAAATCCTTTTTGTGGTAACCGAATCTCCATTTTTTTTTTCCTTTCTGCTGAGATTAAAAGCGAATCAAATATTAGGACGTGGATGCTTTTCATTGGACAGTTGCACACACTGCTCATGTTTATTTTCATGTTGGCGTACTGTAGTGAACAGCTAGTCGTCATGGTAACAGATGGTCAGGGAAGGTTGGGAGGGGGAAAGAAAAAAGTTTGGCCGGTACGTTTTCACTTGCGATTGGCTATCTTCTTCTGGCTTAAACAGCTTGACCTTGGCCGATTCTTGATCGGCTTGCTTGAGCTCTCTCCCACTTGCCATTCTTTCTCACCACTGATCAAGCATCAGTTTGTCCTCACAGCCACGCCGGGTTTCCTCCAGTCATTTCAGCTGCAGACCCAGACGAACTACATCATCAAAGATGATCTTTCAGTTTTGCCATGGCATTCTCTCTCTTCTCTTTCCAGTTCTGCCAGCCTCTTAGTTTTCAGTTTCTCCTGCTTGGCCTTCTGAGACAACAGACTGTCCATGAACTTTTGAATGAGAACCCATTTTTACCACAGACATTCTTTGCCAGGGAAAGGTGCGCCTCCTACAAAATGGCGCCCAAGTATGAGAAACCGAGCTTTGAGGGGCGTCGTTAGCTAGCCGCTCTTTCAGCAGCATGACTCTGGGACAAGCAACTTGCTCAGGTTACTGCTTGGCTACGTCACTTCTTTTCCCATCTTTTGTGTGTGCGCGATTTGTCAAGATGATGCCAAATGGAGGTGGTAGCAGGAAGGAAAAGGAATTGGGGGGGGGGGCGAGATGAGTGCTGTTGTCTGTGCGTGTGTATGTGTGTGTATATAAGAAGCAGGACACCACGCGATGCTTGGTCGAGTTTTGCTGGATGATGGAAGGAAAACCTTTTTCAAAATGAGCGAGAGCCACCTTGAGCACTGTACAATCTCCAAGGCTGCCCAGCATTTTCCCCAAGATGGAGGGAGGGTTGGCAGGGAAGCTGCCAGGTGATACTTTACTACTTTTTACTATTTAAGAAGAATAATGTGACTATGCTCTCCTTTTGACTGAACTCTTATGTGAGCAAACACCCAGTGGCAATTATTCTCGATCAAAAATGCTTGAGACACACAAAAATGACGCATCCCCCCACCCCCTTTTCCAAAAAGAAAACTGTGATTATTTGCTGTCTTTTTTTTTTTTTTTTTTGTCATGGAGTATAAAAATATGTGCAAAAAAAAAATCCAAAAGCTTTAGTCCAACCAGCACAAAGAGGGTGAGTGTCGCTCAGAGAGACTATGCAGTGGAGTGTTGAACCCAAGCTTCCACGTCCAGCTTGAGTTTTTGTGTTCTTGAAAATCCCTTAAAGAGAAAAAGGAGAAAAAAAAGCGTTTGGAAAAAAAAAATAGTTGACGGGATTCCCAATAATATTCCTCAAACATGTTGTGCCATTGTCGAATCGTACTGCTACTACTAATACTAAACTTACTTTTAAATAAAAGTTTACCTGAAAGCGCCGGGCCAGTTGTAGCAGGAAGTGGGTGCGTGGTCAGGTCCATTCGTTTCTTTTTCCAGACTGGCTAAAGTGCAAATTTTACATAACTTTTTTATGGAGATTCTATCAATCCACCATGTCTAGTTGGATCACCTCTTATGCACATTGCTGTGGAAGACTGTTTAATCGATGTGTGTGTGTGTGTGTGTGTGTGTGTGTGTGTGTGTGTGTGTGTGTCTCTAATCATCGAGAGGGCGTCTTCCTCTCCTAGAAATGACAGTAACTTTATTTTCAAACGTCTTCCTCGGGTCATCACAGGATTTTATCTTAACTTTTGGGGAAACTGCACTTTTTGAAGGACAATCTTTATTTGGGTATATTGATACATTAATTAAAAACAAAAAAAAAAGTGAACGAAGTCGCCTGATATGACAAGGTATTAAAACCAACTCCAGTGTGCTCTAATATGAATGTCTCCTGATGCTGTCTGTTTGGTTTCATTTAATATTTTTACTTTTTTTTTTTTTTTGCTTGGTTTGTTCAGTATTTTTTTCTCTTATTTTTCTGAATTTTTAGTGCTCTTAAAAGAATGTGTAATAAGGTGTAGACTTGTAGGTAGTAGGTCTTCTGTTGGCTGTACTCGTATACTGATTACTGTTTGTAACCTCTGGCCCCTTCAGCCAGCATACAAAGCTGTATAACTTGGGTACAACCCTCAATAAAAGACTAACAATCACCCTCATGGCTCCTCTTTCTTTAGACTCCACTGAACAGGGCATGGCGCCAGGATTTTTATATTTTCTTCTCTCCCAGGGCAAGACATTGGCACCAAGTGTTGCACATCGGCAGGGTTCCCACTCTTCACTTGCTTTTTATTTATGGGCCTTTTAAGGACTTTTGAGGGCTAATTGAACCATTTTTAAGGACTTTTTCTCCATTCAGCTGGGTATTCACGTTGGATTTAATGAACAGAAAGCCACATACCACTGAGCTGGTGTTCAAATCATTGCTGCCAAGGGCACAGATTTATTTTTAGGGGCAATCAGCTTACCCTTTTTTTTGACATACTGAATGACAAATTGGCCCGAAATGACCCAAAGTGATCACATGATCATCATCGTAACTGATCGGAGACGGCGGCAAAAGCAGAGCGAGAACCAGGAAGGCATGGAGCCTGACACCGGGGTTCGAGGGGAAGGGCATCAGGAACATTTTACGACAAAATTATAAATTGGAAGGGTGGGGAAAATGACATACACAAATGAAATGAACACCACAGGTTAATTTTGAAGGATTTTTATTGATTTTAGCTTTCCCTGAAAATTAAGAACTTCACTGGAAGTTGAATTGTTAGTGCCTCGGTGTTGCACTGCGGAGGTGCAAAGTTCGATTCCAGCTCCACCCTTCCTGTGTGTTCTCAAAAACATGCATGGCTCTCCATTTTCTGATCCTCTTCCCCACACAATTATTTGCGCTCACACTCACACCGAAGGACAATTTCGAGCATTCATTCCCTGCCTGGTAGTCGAATGGTTAGTTCGTTGGCCTTCCTGTGCGTTCTCAAAAATACGCGTGGTCATCCATTTTCTGGTTCTCTTCTCCCTACAATTACTGTATCTCACATTCACACGAATGAACAATTCCAAAAACGCCTTACGCCGTGGTCGTTTTTTCCGGCCCAAAACGCCTGACGATACATGGTCGTTTTT
>NW_017805151.1:359883-366135 GCF_001891065.2 Hippocampus comes | reverse complement strand
TGGTTGAAGCTGTAGTTGTCGTCATGTGGTGTGTCAAAATGATCAGACTGACTGAAATCGTGAAACAAAGTGAAAGTCCCTTTCACCGAATTGCTCAATCAACTGCGCGTTCTCGGGATGTTGGTTGAACTCTCACAACAACACAGAGCTTTGCTTGCTATTGTTTAAACTCCTCTGGAACAGTGTCCAAAGAATGTGCTGCAAGTTTACGCCACAAATAAACAGGTAGAGATGTTGGATCTGTTTGATGAGGATGTAAAAATTGATGCAGACGCCTACAAAAAGGAGAGATTAAAGGACTAAGAGGACAGAGAATAGACAGGAGCACAGGGAGATGCAGTGTACGGTGAAAGTCGAGGTGGCGAAGGCCAAACAAGAGGCCTACGATGACTTGTATGCTCAGTTGGACAGTAAGGAGGGAGAGACTGATCTGTACAGGCAAGACGGAGAGACCGAGATGGTAAGGACATGCAGCAGGTTAGGGTGATTAAGGATAAGGATGGAAGTGTATTGACAGGTGCCAGGAGGGTGATGGGAAGATGGAAAGAGTATTTTGAAGAGTTGATGAATGAGGAAAATGAGAGATAACAAAGAGTAGAAGAGGTGACTGCTGTTATCAGGGGGTTCAGTACCTCATACTCCCCTAGCACCACCCACAGAACTCCCCAAGGGACACGGTCAAACGCCTTTTCCAAGCCCACAAATCACATGTAGACTGTTTGATGAGTTCCCATGTACCCTCGAGGACCCTGCTAAGAGTGTAGAGCTGGTCCCCTGTTCCACGGCCGAGACGAAACTACACTGTTCCTCCTGGATTGAGGCTCCACTTCCAAACAGACGCTCCACTCCAGCACCCCTGAATAGACCTGAGGAGTCTTATCCCTCTGTAGTCGGACCACCACCCCGGTCTGCCAATACAGAGGTACTGTCCCCAAGGACCACACAATGTTGCAGAGGCATGTCAACCAAGACAGCCCCACAACATCCAGAGCCTTGAGGAAATCCAGGCGGATCTCATTCACACCTGGGGCTTTGCCACTGAGGAGTTTTTTAACCACCTTGGTGACTTATACCCCAGAGATATGAGAGCCCACCTCACAGTTCTCAGGCTCTGCTTCCTCAAGGAAGGTGTGTTGGTATGAGTTGAGGAGGTCTTCGAAGTATTCTGCCCACCGACTCACAATGTCCCGAGTCGAGGTTAGCAGCACCCCATACCCACTGTACAGTGTTAATGGAACACTGCTTCCCCCTCCTGAGATGTCAGATAGTGGACCAGAACTTCCTTTAATCCATCCAGAAGTCGGCTTCCATGGCCTCACTGAACTCTTCCCACACCCAAGTTTTTACCTCGGCGACCGCTGAAGCTGCATTCCAGTTGATACCCATCAGCTGCCTCTGGAGTCCCACAGGCCATAAAGGGCCGATAGGACTCCTTCTCCAGCTTGACAGCATCCCTTACTGCTGGTGTCCACCAGCGAGTTCGGGGTTGCCGCCATGACAGGCACCGACCACCTTACGGCCACAACTCCGATTGGCCGCGTCAACAATAGAGGCACGAAACATGGCCCATTCAGACTCAATTTCCCCCGCCTCCCGGGAGGTGGGAAAAGCTCTGCCGGAGGTGGGAGTTGAAACTCCTTCTGACAGGGGATTCCGCCAAACGCACCCAACAAACCCTCACAATACGTTTGGGTCTGCCAAGTCGGACCAACATCTTCCCACACCATCAGCAAATCCAATGATACAACCACAAAGTCAATCAGAACTGCGGCTAAGGGTGTCCTGGTGCCAAGTCCACATCTGGACATCCTTATGTTTGAACAAGGTGTTCGTTTTGGGCAATCCGTGATGAGCACAGAAGTCCAATGACAAAACACCACTTGAGTTCTGATCAGGGGGCCATTCCTCCCAATCACGCCCTTCCAGGTCTCACTGTCATTGCTCATGTGAGCATTGACGTCCCCCAGCAGAACAAGGGAGTCTCCAGCACATCTTCCGAGGACTCCAAAAAGGGTATGTATGCTGAGCTGCTGTTGGGTGCATATGCATAAACAACAGTCAGGACACATTCCCCCACCCAAAAGCGGAGGGAGGTAACACTCTTGTCTACCGATGTGAACCCCTATGTGCAGACACTGAGCCGGGGCCAATGAGTGTGCCCAATCCTGCTCTACGCCTCTCACCGTGGGCAACTCCAGAGTGGAAGAGAGTCCAACCCCTCTCAAGAGAACTGGTACCAAAGCCCAGGTGGTGTGTGGAGGCAAGTCTGACTATATCCAGTCGGAACTTCTCTGCTTCGCACACCAGCTCGCACTCATTCCCTGCAAGAGAGGTGACATTCCACGTCCCAACTAGAACAAGCTTCTGTAGCCAAGGATCAGACCGCCAAGGTCCCCACCTTTGGCTGCCGCCAAGGTCTCCGCCTTTGGGTGCCGCCCAGCTCACATTGCACCCGACCCCTTTGACCCCTCCCACAGGTAGTGAGCCCATGAGAAGGGGGACCCATGTTATCTCTTCGGGCTGAGACCGGTGAGGCCCCATGGGTGTAGACCCGGCCACCAGGCGCTCGCCAGTGAGCCCCAGCTCCGGGCTTGGCTCCAGAGATGGGCCCCGGTGACTCACGTCTGGGCAAGGGAAACTGAGGTCCATATATCTCATTTATCATAAGGGGTATTTTGAGCCGTGCATTGTCTGATATTTCATTTCAAAATAAAAGGCCTCTGCAATCTGCAGTTTTGACCATTCCACCTCATTGAAAAAAAAATCCTTTATTTTTGAAATGTCATTGTGCTACAACCAGAACAGTCCTTGGGTACACTAGACAACCCCAGGTATCCAACCAAAGTGCTTTCATTAAGATCTGATAGTGCATCTCAAAACAAAAGGTCAAAGCATTATGCAATTTAAACCATTACTCCTGAGTTCCAGAAAATCAATAAAAACTCAAATTTCATTATCCTGCAACAGATTCTAAGGTACACTAGACCACTTGAGCCCTAAAACTGGTCTGGTTGCAAGATAATTCGAAGTTTTAATGTGTTTGTGGGGTTTTTTTTTTTGTTTTTTTTTTAATCGGGTGTAATTACAGTCATTGATCCAGATTTAACATTAACCTCTATTTGGCTCTCAACTTCTGGATGTTTGTGGTTGCAAACCTGAGACAGTTTGCATTTGACCTTGATGAACTAGTTGCTTTACCGCAGAGAGGTAATTTTACAATATTTTAAATCCAAAGCACTGTTGTCCATGCATTAGTTGTACATCTTTTATTTTGAAGGTAGGGGCAGATTATTGTACTGCTAGGGGCACATTATTGCACTGCACAGTATTAACAATCGCCGTGGTGGCTGCCTTGACTTCGTCTTTCTGTTTGGAATCTCGTTTAACCGCAATACATGGCAGCCCCAGTGATTTGGTGGGCTGCATTAAAGTGCACTGGATGCAAACCAATAATAATAACTATAGTGCTTCAATTACATTCCAACTTCTCCAGACGGAAAATCAGAAAAAGAAGTCACAATAATCAGTTTCACATATTCAAAGAAATATTGCACAACGTACACAACTAACCACACCAAAAAGCGAGGTAGTGGTTAGGCTAGGCTGGAACATTCAAATGGACTGGGAGCAGCTCGGCTAATACATTCAAACGACAATAATAATATACTTGGCTTTGTTTCACTTGCTCAGCGGCTCATGTGTCCTACAATTCGACATTAGTTACATTCTGTTTTAGATCCTTTGATATTATTTAAGCAAATAATATACAACTACATGCCTGGAACAAACTTTCCTTCCCCAGCCCGTTGACACTAACCTCCACTGGCGGCCGCATGGATTCTGTGTCTGCTCGGTCAGGTGACCGAACGAGTTAACAGTTATTATTTTAATATTCAACTAAATAAATTAAGGGCGGCCCGGTAGTTAAGTGGTTAGCACATCAACTTCACAGTGCAGAGGTACCGGGTTCAATTCCAGCTCCGGCCTCCCTGTGTGGAGTTTGCATGTTCTCCCCGGGCCTGCGTTGGTTTTCTCCGGGTACTCTGGTTTACTTCCACATTCCAAAAACATGGATGGCAGGCTGATTGAACACTCTAAATTGTCCGTAGGTGTGAGTGTGGGCATTGATGGTTGTTTGTTTCTGTGTGCCCCACGATTGGCTGGCAACCGATTCAGGGTGTCCCCTGCCTACTGCCAGAAGACAGCTGGGATAGGCTCCAGCGCTCCCCGCGACCCTAGTGAGGATAAAGTGGTTTGGATAATGAATGAATAAATTAATTAATTAGAAATTGATTTGGATTCTCGGGTTTTTTTTTCATCTGGGTTACAGTAGTTTTTATTGGCATGAGAAATTAAAACCTGAGAGCATGAAATCGGACAGAAATGCAAACTTGCTATCTTTTTGATCATAGAAGAGTAAATGTCCATCCATTCATCCATTTTCTGATCCGCTTTATCTCACAAGGGTCGTGGGGGGTGCTGGAGCCTATTCCAGCTGTCTTCAGGCAGTCGGCAGGGGGACACCCTGAAGCGGTTGCCAGCCAATTGCACACAGAGACGAAAAACCATCCATGCTCACACCCACACCTAGACAATTTAGAGTGTTCCATTAACCTGCCATGCATGTTTTTGGAATGTGGGCGGAAACTGGAGTACCTGGAGTAAAGCCATGCAGGCACGGGGAGAACATGCAAATTCCACACAGGGAGGCTGGAGCCAGAATTGAACCCTGCACCTCTGCACTGTGAGGTTGACGTGCTAACCACTGGCCCACTGGGCCGCAAGAGTAAATGTGTTTAAGTCAAAGACAGAATGGGTGCCAGGCCAGAGTTGACATGGAGCACCCACATTATAGGGGTGCTCCACACAGATTGCAGATCCGGCACGAAAGCATATGAATGACAGACTTACATGGCATAAGTAAATTTACAGTACGTGGAGCAAGAAATGATTTTAGTGATGCAGCTTTTTTGACTCAAGCATGTGGGAGAATGTGCTCCTGAAGCAACACACCACTAAAAAGTAATTGTCCTTTATTTGATTCCCGCAGTATGTACTTGTACAAACATTAATAGTGTAATATCATTGGTATCGGATTCCCTGAAAAAAAAGTTCAAGCTGATTAAGTATTAAAATAAACAACATAACTTGCCCAGCACCGTCTTTTAGCAGTTTCGAGCGGTTCACATAATCACTTTGACATAATGCGTGTTGTAACATGGTACTGTTTATCCGTGATTTCTGGTCTATCCATCCATCCATCCATCCATCCATCCATCCATCCATCCATCCATCCATCCATCCATCCATCCATCCATCCATCCATCAATTTTCTAATCCGCTTATCCTCACATAAGGGTCGCAGGGCGTGCTGGAGCCTATCCCAGCTGTCTTCGGGCAGTAGGCGGAGAACACACAGAACTGGCTGCCAGCCAATCGCAGGGCACACATAGACCACCAACCATCCATGCTCCCACTCACACCGAGGGAAAATTTAGAGCAGGGATTGGGAACCTTTTTGACTAAGAGAGCCATGAAAGCAAAATATTTGGAAATGTATTTCAGTGCGAGCCATATATATATATCTATACACACCGGCCACTTTATTAGATACACCATGCGAGTAGTGGGTTGGACCCCCTTTTGCCTTCAGAACTGCCTCAATTCTTCGTGGCATAGATTCAACAAGGTGCTGGAAGCATTCCTCAGAGAGTTTGGTCCATATTGACATGATGGCATCACACAGTTGGCGCAGATTTGTCGGCTGCACATCCATGATGCGAATCTCCCGTTCCACCACATCCCAAAGATGCTCTATTGGATTGAGATCTGGTGACTGTGGAGGCCATTTGAGTACAGTGAACTCATTGTCATGTTCAACAAACTAGTCTGAGATGATTCCAGCTTTATGACATGGCGCATTATCCTGCTGAAAGTAGCCATCAGAAGTTGGGTACATTGTGGTCATAAAGGGATGGACATGGTCAGCAACAATACTCAGGTAGGCTATGGCATTGCAACGATGCTCAATTGGTACCAAGGGGCCCAAAGAGTGCCAAGAAAATATTCCCCACACCATTACACCACCACCACCAGCCTGAACCGTTGATACAAGGCAGGATGGATCCATGCTTTCATGTTGTTGACGCCAAATTCTGACCCTACCATCCGAATGTCGCAGCAGAAATCGAGACTCATCAGACCAGGCAACGTTTTTCCAATCTTCTATTGTCCAATTTCGATGAGCTTGTG
>NW_017805151.1:348553-359789 GCF_001891065.2 Hippocampus comes | reverse complement strand
CGGGGGTGCTGGTGCCTATCCTGGCTGTCTCCGGGCAGTAGGTGGGGGACACCCTGAACTGGCTGCCAGCCAATCCCAGGGCACACAGAAACGAACAACCATTCGCACTCACACTCACACCTAGGGACAATTTGGGAGTGTTCAATCAGCCTGCCATGCATGTTTTTGGAATGTGGGATTAAACCGGACTACCCGGAGAAAACCCACGCAAACTCCACACAGGAAGGCCAGAGCTGGAATTGAACCTGGTACCTCTGCACTGTGAAGTTGACATGCTAACCACTCGACTACCGGGCCACCCTTATATGTATATTTTTTGTGAATCCAACAAAATGTCAGTATAATAAGCCTCCGAATGTATACTTTTAAATAATGTTATAATACTCACCATTAATGTGAATGGTTTTCCGTTCCTCATGATTGCTAAAGATCCAGCAAAACTAGCGGAATTATAGTCAGCTTGCCGGGTCCATATGCGGAGTTGCCGCTGGCGAGCTTGCACCCTGCTCAGGAGCTTGCATGCTTCCTTTCTACTGTCTCCCGCAGCGTATTTTGATGCGAACGTAACATGGCGCATGTCAAAGTGCCGCTTTAGATTCGACTGTTTCATCGATGGTATTTTGTCATTGCAAATTAGACACACTGGAGAAACTGTTCCCTCCACAAAGGCAAATCCTTCAGTCCATTCGTCCTGAAGTGTACCATACTCTTTCTTTCTTTTCGCCATTATATTCGTTGAAGGATTAGCTTTGAGCTAATGACCGAGCAGGCTGATTCAGAAGGGGGCGTTTACCTGTTTCCCCAGTAACGGCCAACGTAGGCCAGTATCATCCAATTAAAATTTCTCCTGCCGCCAACTGCAGCAAGAGAACGCGAGCAGTGAAAAATCTATGGATGGATTAAACAAGTGAGAATATTTTGTTTTATCTGCGTGCTCGATGCAATCATCAAAAGAGCCACATCTGGTTCGCGAGCCGTAGGTTCCCGACCCCTGATTTAGAGTGTTCCATTAACCTGCCATGCATGTTTTTGGGCTGTCAGAGGAAATCGAAGTACCCGGAGTGAAGGAATAATTGATAAAACATTTTTTATTATGCTTTATTATACATTTAATGGTTGCTGTGTAGAGTTTTCTTGGTTTGGTGTGAAGAAATGTTTGCAGAGTTGACTGAGAAATGTCACCTGGCTCCCAGCTGGTCACCAAAGATAACAAGACCCAAGAGAGAAGTGCTTATTCTGCTCGACTGTACTGAAATGTCTATCTCTGACTTTGTTGGAACTTTCCACCAATATTGTGTGTGTACTTTCTTCTGATAAACCTGATACCAAAATGAATAAAAAGAGAGGGTTTAGGAGAGGCTGCTTAGTATAGCTGTGGGAATTGTATGTGCGCAGTCCTCTTCTATTCTCCTTGCAAGCGAAAACAACATACAGATGTCTTCCCTGATTTTTTGCGTAAGTGCATAAATGTTATTGGAGCAATTAACCTGACACGGAGAAAACCCACACAGACATGGGGGGGAAGATGCAAACCCCCACACAGGAGGGCCGAAGTCGGAATCGAACCATGCACCTCTTCACTGTGAGGCCGACGTGCTAACCAGTCGAGCACCAGGCTGTTATTTCTGGTCCATTTTGCTTTAAAAAAAAAGGAAAATAAAGTATGTCGTCATCACACATTGCCATAATTTAGATAACACTCCGAACAATCTCAGGTCAAATACAGCTGCCTGCGAGCCTCCAAAGTGCATTCAATGAAAAGCTCTTCGTCCGGAAATCCTGATGGGCTACTCACCAAGATTTATGTGCACATGTATAAGTGTGCCCATATCATTCTCTGAAAATATTCGACCCAAAGTCGCAATATTTTTAATTTTATGAAAGTTTTAAAAAACATTACTTCATCTGCGTCCTCAAAAACAAACATTCACATCACTTAGGCTGGATTGCACCAACAACTTTAATTTCAAACCTAGATGAAATAATGGTTGAAGTTTAAATTCTTTTGCAATTCTATACAATGCATCTTTATTTATATCGCACTTTCACAAGCGCCAGCCACCGCCTCTATAAAGCTAAATTACACCAACAAGGTTTCATTTTAAAACGGACTTAAATAATGGTTTCAGTTAAAATTCTGTTGCACCAAACTTGAAACATAGTTTAAAATAAAACAGATTAAATTTCAACCTCATTATAAACTCCGCTTTGATTTGTACTCTTAAAACAAGTATCAATTTAATTCTCTTGCACCAGAACTTTAAACTCCGGTTGAAACTGTGATGGAGAATTCATTTTAACCTGGCAGTTGGGATGGTTTAACTTTAACAATGGCTGCATTTTGTAGGTGTATAAAGCAAAAATAATGACATTTCTCGAAGAAAAGGAAGGTCCAATCCTTTTGAATTTTATGATGAAAAGGAATTTTTGGTGGGATAACAGTTTTGAGGTTGGACAGGAGTAGTGGATCAACTGTCTCACATGGCAGTGAAAGAAATGCAGCTGCCCCACTGAGGCTACAACTACGGCTTTTGTTTTTAATCTTTTCCACCAAGCTTCAATTGAGCAATGTCCCTTTTCTCTCTAACTCTGGTTCATCTGTTATAACGAACGACAGGCAGTTGCTGCCAAACCAGCTTTTTTTATATTTACCAAATGTTGTCTGTTTTATTTTCTTTTATTTGTTTCATTAATTTGTTCAGCAAGTTGTTTTCATAAAAAAACGTATCGAGTTAACAAGTAATGCTAAGCGAACGTTTTTGCTAGCTACCGACAATGTAAGGCCAAACCCGTGTGTGTGTGTGTGTGTGTGTGTGTGTGTGTGTGTGTGTGTGTGTGTGTGTGTGCATCCGGCAAATATACATTTAATTACACAATCAATTATTCATTTTAATTTCAATACCTACAATCATCCTTATAAATCAGTTTGAACTCATCTTAAATGCAGTTAAAATTAGTTTGACAACACTTAGGTTAATTTTAAGTGGTGCAACAACTCTTTAATTTTAAAACCGGATGAACTAATTTTAAACTTGGTTTTACTGATCCCCGATGAAAGCTAATCCTAGATTATATTAAACCTTGTTGGTGCACCCCATCCTAAATGTCCTTTTTTCTCTTTCTCAGAGGAATGTATGAAACCTGAGATAGTTAAGAGTGCTACCTAATTCATTGGCAATAGTTGAAGCATGCAAGTGATTTAGTCAACTGTTCAAAATTGGTCAAATAGTGCTGCGCAGGGTATGTCATTATTTTGAGACAAAATCCTCTTCAACCTTTTTTTTTTTTTTTAATCTTGAGAGAAGTGTTGCCTTAATCCTTTTTCAGCGATAGTGTCAGCGACATAGGACCAGGTGAAAGTTAATCACTACATTTGCCCTACAGAAAATTACTTTTATCAAAGGTATTAACATGTTATTAAATCTCGATCTATTCATGAAAATAACCCAATCTGGTGCCTACCGGTAATTATCTTGATCCAAAGATCATTGCGATATAAAAAGTTCGGTTACCTTCATTGCATGGGAAGGAGTGTGAATTAGCATTTGTTAGACTATTTAAGTTTGCATAATTTGTGTGACATCGGTCATTGAAAAAGCCAGATATTTACACTTCCAAATAATGAAAAGGGTTGGCCAAAGTTCTGAGCCATGTGGATATGCGAAGACTTTATGAAATGGCCGAGTTCAGTTGGGGGCATGGGTGGTAATCAGTGTTGATGAGTAGACAGTGGAAACACAATTTGGTTGACCAATGTGCAGCCTTGACAAGACTGTAACCTTAACTGAACTGAAATTCTGGTTCAAGGTTTGCTACTTTTCTTCATTTAACCCTTGAGACGCCTTAACATTTGGTGAACATTTTAGCTCTGAAGTTCTATATATGGTCCCCATTGTAAAAGTGTTGAAATACTTCATACAAAAAATATTTTTTGTACATCAGATCTTTTCAGTAACTTTCGACCTAAGTAAAAACATACATTTTTTATGTTCTGCTTTTATGCCCTTTGTGTGTCATAACAACCATTGTTTTATTTGAAGGGATAAACACAAAATATGTATTCCCCCCCCCCCCCCACACACACACACACACACACACCAAAATAAGTAAATTCAAAGATTGATGGTGGGTCACTAATTCATAACATCACTGATTTTTATGCTTTTTTTTTCAAAAAAACACTAAAACTCTTAAAGAACACAAATGGTCCCTGTTATAAAAGTTATGGCAGTTAAAAAAAAAAAAAAACTCACACTGACTAAAGTCCCCAGAGACCATAAATGGCCATCGTTATAAGTGTTGAAATAATTAATACACTAGATCTTTTTTTACTTTCAACACATACATTTTTTCAGTCACTTGCGATGTAATGATGCATAGAAAGTTTTTTTTTCATGATGTTAGGACCTTTTTCTCATAACAACCAACTCTTTTTATGAAGGGATAAATACAAAAAAAATGTAATATTTCAAAAAAAAACACGTTTTAAAGTGGAATAATTGAGATGCTTTTGCTAGTCAGTAATTCATAACACCACTGACTTGAATGCATTTTTTTTTTTTTTGGAGCAATGTCAGTTTATTTCAGGAAACTCACACTGAAGCTCTTGGGGATGAGAAATGGACTTGCTCATCAAAGTGTTTAAATATCAAATATAGGAGTATTTTCTTCAACACTTCCACTTTTCAAAAAGTTCAGTCCGAAGTTGATAAACAAGGTTTTTTATTTTTTTGGTTGAATTACAGCCTCAAATAGATCAATAACCAAGATTTTGATGCAGTGAAATTTTATTTCAAAACACAGGGATCGACACAAAGTTTTGATGTGTATAAATGAGGTGAGGATGAGGCAAGTACAGCCTTCAAGAGATCAATGATTCATGTCACTCATTTTGATGCAACAGGAATTCATTGAAAACAGATGTAAAACAAAACATGCACAACGCCAGTTGAATCTGAAGACAAAAGATTGACACCTGATCAATAGAACAATTCCACTGAATTATTTTTTTACCACTTTAATTTCTAATTATAATTTCAATTTTTAAAAAATTGAAATTATATTTTATGATTGTGCATTTTGCATGCAAGTCATCCACATTTGGTGCACTGCGGTTGCGAAGAGGAGTTTTAGGTTCAGTCAATCACCTTGGAGCAAAGAAAAAAGGGAAATTAGTACAATGACGAGTGAGAATGTTCAGCACATAAACATTCCAATTTCCATTCAGCAACACAGTTTTAGTGCCCGTAACAAATAATACTGATCACATAATCACACAGCGGCGCCACTGCCACCATTCTTCCCTTGAGCTCTGATCATCCAAGTAGTGCTCAGCCTTTCGAATGCAACGCCGGGATAGTACTGTATTTCTAGTAACCTAGTGACATCTTTTTTTAAATCCAACAATATTAATATCATGATATAATTTGCAATACGCCTTTGTCGTAAGCAACACCCTTTGTCACGTTATGTTTCAACCATTCATCACAGACAATTCCCAACAAAAATATTGATTTTGACCAGTGATTTTGACAAATACAAATTACAATAATAATAATAATAATAATAATAATAATAATAATAATAGTCTACAGCTACTACTGAATGAAATAGCAAGCAATTGATGCCTAATTGTGCTTACCCACTATAGGTGGTCCATAGTCCCTTAGCATGTGTTGTCATCCAGGATGTTCTGAAGATTTTGCATTTCCAGCTGTTGATCACAACACATCGCAACACCAACATCTTGAGTCCCTTCTGAGTGCGCGCCTCATCACGTGCAGGACTTGGGAGAGCACAGGTTTTCCCAATCTCGATCTCCCAAGTGTTGTCCACCTCTCGATCCTCTTTCCTTTTCATCCTTCTTCTGAAACCAAGCTCATGGCCACTTGTCAAGTCAAGTCAAGACACTGAAATGCAGGGAGAGAGAGAGAGGAGACACTGCGGGTACCCGCGCCGCCATCATCATTGTGTGATCAGAGTTAATGCTTCCCCCACCTCTCATGCCATTTTGGAGGAGTCAGCACTAGTGAGAGCCTCGACCGCATGCAATAACTGCACGACTGCTTGCCTTGCCTCTTGTAAGACAAGCCTTGCTTCCTGGGAGTTGGCTTGAAAACAAGCAGCGACACTCCACTTCAAACTTAAACTTCTCTTGCAGACTTGAAACGTGCACGTGAATGCACTTGCTCAGCCACGTAGATTTCCAGTGTTAAAAAAGAAGAGCTGAAAAGGAAACTCCATATTGCTTCAGTGGCAGAACATGCAGCTGCATGGCAGGAGGCCACCCTTTGATCAATGTAAACAACCAACATAAACAAAAGGGGCCATTTGGCCTTTCTTGATTTGCTTTAATGAGTTTCACACCCAGGCACACCCACGCTCACACAAAATTTCACCTTGACCACATTCACACCAGTTGTCCACATCATGCCCAACTCACCAAGATATAGTTTTCATTCTATTTACGTTTTTTTTTTTTTTTATATATAAGCTACTATACGGTGCTACCTTGTGATTTAGGGGGGACAAAATACCTTTAAAAAAACAAATATCCTTGTATTTTAAAAGATTATGAATAGGTTTGTTCAGTTTTCATGAAAAAAAGCATTTGGATGGGAGTGTATAGCTAATGAAAATCTCTTACTTCTAAAAGGTTTGCAATAGCGACGTGAAAGTCCATTTAAAGAATGTCTTGTTAAAAGCTCCGTAGCCCAAATTCAGCCTGTTAACTTTTAAACTGAACGATCTGTGGACTATTAAAAAAAAAAAGAAAATCCAGAAATGCACCATTTATGGTCCAAGGTGCCTCAATTAACGGCCCCATACAGTTCCCAGAAAGAGAATTTTGTGAACACCCATAATATTACTATAATTGAATCAGATTGGGCCCTACAAATTAATTATTTTAAGGACTGCAAGACGTCATGGAAGTTCAGTGGAGACAAAGAGAAAAGAACGAAGAATATCGGCTTGGGTTTCAGTCTAATCGGGATCATGTACACAACATGTGCAGACTCGTGTTGGCACGTATGTTGGATTAATCAGTGGCCCGGAAACTTTCCCGTGCGTACAGGAGGAATTTTCAGCACCCAGACCCCGGCCTACATTGACTCTGCTAAACATCGAACTTTTTACTGCATAAACACTCACTTTCAAAAATTGGGGTCAACTTGCACCAGAGCGCTGTCAAACAAAGTGACCCCATAATGATTCAATTGCGTTGAGCGTTCACGTTGTGATTCTGCAGATTTCTGACTACTAACTAGTCCTGATTGAAGCCTAATTTATGTCAGAAGTCATTGCTGTTCAACATTCCACGGTTTCAAAGCCAAGGAGGGACAATTTGTCTGCACATCGCCGATGGATTATTTTGGTTTTACATTTTAATTCTCGCACACACACTCTCGCATGGTCAATATATATATATTCCAATATATTTTCAAAGCATTTATCAAGCCTTATTCTTGATCGTCTGTGGGGGTGCACTGTTCCCCAGTGCCGGTCCCAAGCCCGGAGAAATGGGGAGGGTTGCGTCAGGAATGGCATCCGGCGTAAAACTTTTGCCAAGACGACCATGCGAGTTGGTAGGACGGTTTACAGGGGCGGATGGAAATTACTGACTCGCTGTGGCGACCCCTGAATAGGGACGTGCCGAAAGGAAAAGAAGAAGAAGAAGATTCTTGATCGTCTGTCTTTTGCCAATGTTCGGTTGGGATGTAACAATACTGAAACAATATTACGATATGATGTCACGATATGAACCGCACGATAAGATGAGTATCACTACACTGTGAAGGGGTTGAGTTGATGATATTAAAAAAAAACACATGATGCTGGATAAAAATGCACAGTATTGTAAAACAACAAAAAACCTCATGATATTAAGAAGAAAAAAAATTAAAGCACAATATTGTGTTTTTGTACATGAAAACATCAGTGACCAAAAACATCATTTTATTTGTCATGTGTTCATCAGCTTGCTAATTACATGTTGCATGTAATTTACAATGCTGTGTTCTGCTTCAGTGAAAAGTAACGCTTGACCGCGACTTGCTGCTTTTAATTTGGGAACCTGATGACAATGGTAATGTGGCAATTATAATATTGTAATATCAGCATTACATTCCTAACATTCAGAGCAAGTGATGTTACTCAACATGATTGAGCCTTGTCAATGTATTTCTTTTCATGTGTGCACACATGGATATAGTATGATTTGGTTTTCAGAATGGATTCCAGATTCAACTCAAAAATACAGCATACATGAATTATTTGCTAGAACTGTAATCATTGTGATCAATTATAAAGAAAACATATTGAAAATGTGTCAAGCATTCAGGCAAATGCCAGCGAATATAATGTGAAATAAATATCATCGAGAATTAAATTGTGACTCTTTTTCCTTTTCTTAATTATACATATACGTTTAGTTTCGCAGTAGGTTATGCAGATTGGGGACAATGATATGCATGTAGCCTTTGATAATAATGTGACTTTTATCAGTGGCCAAAAGCATAAACAACAACACCATGTGCAAAAGTGAGAACAAAACGGCACGCGCCTTGTTTCATGCCAGAAAAACGGAGAGGACTATCAGCTGTATTGTGTTATTCTGTGTTGAGGATGCTGCATTCACATCGATGTAATTCCACCTTTATTTTTGTTCCTATTCCAACTTCAAATTGTACAGCTCATTCCATTCCAGAAATTCCCTAAATTCTGAAAATAAATGCCACACAATTTCCCAGAACTTTGCATACCATTCGACCATATTCTCAATTCCAAATCATTTCACATAATTATTTATTATTAAACATAAATCCATAACATTCTGCATCATTTCACTATTAATTCCATAGCATTTCCAGCTTTTCAGCATTCACACTCCAGATATTGGGTGATTGAGTTAAAAAAATGTGATACAACACATACTTTGTACATTTCAAATCAAATCCCAGTTCAACAATTTATGCCAGCTAGTGAATCTGAGGTGAACCTCATAGGCAAGTGACACTTCGAAAAATATATCACTGAATACCGGTATTTTGTTTTTAAGTATTTGGAACTATCCAGCCATCCATTTTCTGATCGATGACAAGGGTCGCGGGGCGTGCTGGAGCCTATCCCAGTTGTCTTCAGGCAGCAGGCGAGGTACACTCTGAACTGGCCAATCATCAACGTACAACCATTTGCACTCATAATCACACCTCAGGACAATTAACGTACCATGCATGTTTGCGAAAAGTTCGGAGGAAACCAGAGTACCCGGAGAAAACCCACGCAGGCACAGGGAGAGCATCGAATTTCCACACAGGAAGGCCGGCGCCGAAATCGAACCCCCGACCTCTGCACTGTGACATGGGTGTGCTAACCAGTCGGGCACCAGGCCCCCTGCATTTGGCTGTATTTCATTTTATTTAAAGGGTCATATCATGCTGTTAAGCTTATATATTTATTATCTGTTGTACAATGACTCATTTCTTATTAAATCTGAGTTATTTTGGTGGCTACTTTTTGACCCCAGAAGCAAGATGCCTGATTCACGTGTCAGGTTAAAACCCCGGCTCTTCCCATGTGGCTGCTGCACCCTTTTCATGACGTCCTAAAACTGGTTGCTGCGTGCACCACTCACAAAAGAGAAATAAACAAATATTATTACTCGGCAAATTTGTGCCGCAATTAAATTTGTCACATACTACCCCACATCGCACACCACTCCAAACTCACTGTTCTTCATTTGATCACCGCTCCGAGTTGATGGTTCATCGTCTCCACTCTGCGGGGTTTGAAGCCGGTCAGCGGCTGCCCAAAGCCGCCATCCTTGAGGTGAGAGCCACAACCACCGGGCTGGCGAAGCCGCGGCACCCTGCTCTGGTGGCTCATTCACGTGAATGGGAGCCAGTGTGAGAAAGAAGCCATTTCTCCCCAACTCTGGTGCAAAAATGGAAATGGTTCACTGGTGGCTGCTCTGAGAAAGTGAACCAGGGTTTAGTGTGGAGCGGCAGTACAAAGTTAAGTCCTTTCTGATATCGGAAAGTGAGGACCCAGTTTTTTTCTTGGATTGGGCAGAGCTGCTGCTTAGAGGGGAGGAATGAGCTGGAATGAATGGGTGAAAGTAAGAAAACACAACATTTTCTAGATGTGTGAATGCTAAAAGCAACAAGTGCTTGACCTGCTGGAGATGTTTATTCTTGAAGTGAGTGCCATTATCAGATCGAATTGCACGTGGAAACCCAGGTGTTGGAATGTAATGGCTTTTCAAAATTGTAATCACAGCCCATGCATCCGCTTTACCACGTGCAGAGGCATCGGGCGACTGAGGGTAAACGTCCATTATCACGAGGAGATATTGTTTACCTCTACCTCTATCTATCATGTCAGTGAAGTCAAGAATGACTTCTTCATCCGGACCTGAGATTTTTCTTCACACTATATTGATTAAAGACTTCACACAGAGAAATTTCCTTATGAATCATATCCAAGAGGTGGGGATAATACCAGGATCTTTACCTGTCTGCCACGTTCCTTTTTCCCAAGTGAGCTGGACCGTGTGCCTCCCGAATTAAAACTCTTCAATTTATGTGCCGATAAAAAAAAAAAAACAAAAAAGCAATATAATCTCTGGCTACACTGTTTAATTGGATAACCAGTAGTTCTTCTTCTTCTGGAATGCCCTATCTTGATCTGCAAGAAGGTGGTTAATGTCCAAAGCATACATTTTCCCATCGGTGATTCCACTACAGTGAAACTCCTCTAGAACGAAACCTACATGGGCGAAAATACCCCCTTATGTGAAAAAATCTTCATGCATTAACGCAATTCCCATTCTGCTGCCCCCCATATGACGAAATCCCCCCTGTTGCGTTGTACGAAATTATTTTCTCTGCTCCAGCCTCGCAAGACATTCACTACAACGAAGTCTTATCCAACAGCGACCTCTACTTGCTTCGTTCGGAAACGGAAACAGCAACCACCACGTTGGTTTACATAGTGAACTATGTTTATTTCGGTCACAGCTGCGAGTTTCTTGGACTCAACATACTCTAGCTCAGGGGTGGGCAATCCCAGTCCTGGAGGGCCGCTATCCTGCATGTTTTCCATCTGTCCCTGTTGCAACACACCTGATTCAATTGTTCAGGCCTCGACAGAGCTTGCTGATGATCTGATCATTTGAATCAGGTGTGTTGGAGAAGGGACAGATGGAAAACATGCAGGATAGCGGCCCTCCAGGACT
>NW_017805151.1:342157-348446 GCF_001891065.2 Hippocampus comes | reverse complement strand
GTAAGGTTTTTAGCCTTCGAGAGCTAACTATGGCCATCGAGGACTACGAAGCGTTCCGTGGCTGGCTGAAAAGTTCATTGCATGACATCAGCTGAGCAGCGCTGTCTTGGGTGGCGGTCGAGGGGAGGTCGAGGTAGAGACAGTGAGATGGTGGAAAGAAAAGCCACGGGTCCAGAAGTATTTGTTATTGTTAGATTCTGAAGAGGATGGACGCCACATTGCTAAAATGGCTACAAAACGGACCTTTGGACATCAAGCAGCTAAGACAAGAAGAGCTCTGATGCTGGAAGAGAGGGTAAAAGTGATCAAAATGAAAGACGGAGCAAGCAAAATAAAAGACATTATCCAAGAAATTGATGTGAGTGAAAGTGAATGCTGATCATAAATTTCGCAATTTCTTTCCCTTTTTTTCTTTCTACACTGACAATATGAAGTGTCAAATAAGTGTCTGCTCATACTTATGCACTATTGGAATAAAAATAGAGTACACATACGTTTGTGTGTGCGTGTGCACATACGTTCGTGTGTGTGGGTGTGTTTGGGTGTGTGTGTGTGCTTACATCTGAGATCGAATTTGCTACAGTGAAATACCCCCTGTTGTGAAAAAATTCTTGCTGCAAACACAATTTCGTTGTATAGACGAGTTTCACTGTACCATCACTGGCTTACTCAACTCGTAGCCCGCTGTCTCTTTAGCTACCTTATCTGCTTTGTCATTTCCCACATCTACGTCGCAATTCCCTCCATTATGTGTCCTGCATTTAAAAATGACCAGCTTCTTTTGGATTTAGCAGAGCCTCTCTAAGTTTTAATTTCCACACTACATTTAATTGATGTCCCTGCTGACGTTCTATACCCGTTCCTTTACCAGAGAGGCATCTCTGAAAAAAATTGCCAACCACAGAGGCTGAATCAGTGTCGATGTTAACCCTCAACCCCTCTGCCCTCTCTAGGGCGCTTGGAACCACCACCAGTTCGGCTCTCTGGGCCGACTGTTTTCGTTCTAATCTTTCAGTTTCTTGGATCCGAAATTGTCTTGATTGTTGGCCATCATCAATTACTACTGAATAAGCTGAAATCAGCGCTTCTGTTGGATGTCTGAAGCAACACCCTCCCTGGCAGCTTCTGAGCAACTCTATTGTTGGAAGTTGGGTACCACGGAGCAGATGGGTACTGGACACGTGGGGGTGCCATTGCTTGCCACTGCTATGGTCTTTGTGGAAGAGGAGGCAGAACTTGTTGGTCGTAGTCTGTTTGTTGTACAGGAAGATGCTGGCGGTTGGGGCATTCCAATGCCCAATGATTTACGTCACCACAAATGAAGCAGCCGGCTTGGTTCCGAGAACCTCCCCGACCACACCCACTTCCCCGCATTGGCCCTTTCCCCAACGATGCTCCTCGTCCTCGCCTAGGAGACAGGCCATAATTTCGTGGCAGGTTTTCGAACTGTGGTGGAGGTGGAGCCAGCCAAGGTGGGGCCTGTTGAGAGACACTAACAGACATTTGATTAGATTTCTCATCCTTTTCTTTTTTGCATGCATTACTGGTGCTCTCTCTGCCTCCTGGATTTGGAAGTGCAATTGTTCTGGAACTTCGATGTTTTCTCAGTCTCTGCCTTGGCTTTGGTACGGGATTTCTGCACATAAAACAGGAAATGAGTGCGCCAGTTGGCATCATCTGAAGTTGGAAGAGTGGGAGAAGTAGTCATCACTTTCTGTACATCAGACGACAAACCTACAAGCACCGTTTGTTTGAACAAAGTTTGATTTCCTGTATGACCATTGGGATCCTGCTCAGTGGCAGTCACCCAAGCATCCACACAATTAACCAAATAAGTAGTTGGGTCTACCTCAGGTGTCAATTCAAATGCCAATTGTTGTAGAGAACTCAACTGAGTCAGATTAAGGGATCTCAGTGCGTTTACAATCGCACATAGTGAACTGTTCCAGTAAATGGAGCATCATCTACTAACACAGTCGTTCCCATTTGCATTTTTTCCTGTGTGGCCACCATTGCACCCAGGCATCGAGAAAGAACGGCTCTGATAATTCCCATGTCCCACATCTGGCTGCTTGCCATATCTTGCACTCAACACATCGATACTGCACCTCCCCGGTAACATATTAACAATAGCTATCGAGTCAGTAATTGAATAGGGTTTATAAACCCTCGATCCCTGACGCTGGTCACGCAGCAGTACATCAGTTGCCAGTTCGGAAATATTTTTGTCTGCATGTTTGCCTGGTGATTTTCTGTCATTGGACCTTGTTGTCTTAGAAGATACCTCCCCAAGCAGGTCTATTATTTCTTTCGGTAAATTCTTACTCTTAAGCCAATCTATTGCCCACATTTGTATAATAGAGTGAATTTTAAGAAAATCGAGCAACATTCGCCGAGCCACCTCCGTCTCATTTGTTATAAAAAAGTGTTGCATCCTAAACATTGGTGCTCTTATTTTTCATTTGCATATGCTTTTCCAATTTTACCAATTGTTGATGAACCACCATGGGCAAATTTGAGGCAAGTTTAACACACTGTGGGTCTGGGCGAGGGCACAAAAAAATGACTGGAATGTGTTTCCCCCCATCACCTGAACGCTCGTGCCCCCAGGGCAGCTGTCTTCGGGCAGCAGGCGGGGTACACCCTGAGCTGGTTGCCAGCCAGATGCAGGGCACACATAGACAAATAACCATTTGCACTCCCAATCACAATTAACACACCATGCATGTTTTTGAAAGATGGGAGGAAACTGGCGTACCCAGAGAAAATCCACGCAGGCTCGAGGAGAACATGCAAACTCCACATGGATTAGAACCCATGACTTCTGCACTGTGAGACGGACGTGCTAACCAGTCGTCCAACGTGCTGCCATTAAATGTTTCATTGAAAATTTAATTAAATTACATTCTAACTTAGCATGGATGGTTGTTCGTCTCTGCGTGCCCTGCGATTGCTGGCAACTGGTTCAGGGTGTCCCCCGCCTACTGCCCAAAGACAGCTGAGATAGGCTCCAGCACCCTCCGCGACCCTTGTGAGGATAATCGGATCGGAAAATGGATGGATGGACATTCCAACTTCACTAAATTCCAAAAATTCGTGCCATGGGGGCTTCCATTCTTCTCCTTCCAAAATTTCACAATTTTCCCATAATTCAACATTTTGTCCCCACAAAAACTCAATTCATTCTAAAAGAGATGCTCATTAAGACTTATTATTTCTTTAAAAAAAAAGTTTAAGTCCAATAAACAATATTATTAAATAACATGATGATCAATACATTTATGGAAGAAACTATGAACAAAGGTGATCCGGAGCTGGCCTCTACAACATCTAAGGGAGAGACCGAGTGGGACCTTCCGCAGTATGGCATCTTTCATTTCCGTAAACCAGATAAGCTAAGCGTCGTATTTGATTGTTCAGCCAAATTCCATGGTGTTCCTTTAAACGACACTCTGTTAGCCAGGCCTGATCTAATTAATCCTTTGACAGGTATTCTTTGTCGCTTCAGGATGGAGGCAGGAGCAATTATGTGTGACATCGAAATATTTTTTTTTATCAGTTCTCTGTCCTGAATCCCCAAAATACCTGAAATTTCTCTGGTGCAAAGGTGGAGATTTGGAAAAGGAACCACATGAGTCAAGGAAAACAGTTCATCTCTTTGGCGCCACCTTCTCTCTGGGATGTGCCATTTTTTGGCACAAAGCCATCTTTCCAATAGCATCAAACTTTGTGGAGAAAAACTTTTACGTCGGTGACAGGTTAGTCAGAGTTCCATCAATCGCAGTGGCCAAGAAATTGAGTCACAGGAGTTGTGCAATTGAGGAGGCCTGTGCCATCATAAATTCAACTCAAATGCTTGAATCCTTCTGAAAGAGCAGCAACCATCGAACCTCTAGGACTGGATCCATCCCCAAAAATTTTGAATTCCACTGTGTTACCATCCATATGACCTACATAACATTGTCAGAGTCGACTTGCGCCATTTTTGGATGACAGCTGTATTGGATACCGTGCATGTTCTTCGATGACAAGAATGATGTGCATTGCAGTCTTGTGATTGTGAAGCAAGGATTAAACCATCAAGGGTTACATACCTAGGCTCGAAGTTGCACAAAGTAGTTGCAGGGATCTAGAGGCTGAGATCCAAGCAGAGACTCCACATTGATCTTTGAAGAGTTGACAGTTGAGGAGTGTGAAAAGGCTCCAAAAGAGTTGCTGAAGATTGTTCAGCAGCAATCCTTCCATTCTGACATAAAGATCCTCCAGGGTGGACAAGACCTTTCATACACAAACTCTCTTTTCAGTCTCAACCCCATTTGGTCTGACAGACTTCTCTGTGCTGGTGGGAGATTGTAAAAGTCATCGCTCTGTCATCAAGTCAAGCACCCAGTCATCTTACCATCTAACAGCCACAAATGGCTGAACTGCCCAAAGAATGTGTCGAAGCCTCAGACTCACGTACAACGACATGTTTCGGTCCCTTCACTGTGATGGAAGCTCACAAAGAATACAAAGGGTACGACTTGATTTTCACAAGTCGGGACTCAAGAGCTGTTCATAATAAAATGCTTGAGTATTTGGCAATGGACTCTTTCATCAACTCATTGAGATGGTTCATTAGCCTTCGAGGAACTGTTCAACAAGTCCACTGCAACCAAAGCCTTAATTTTGTGGGCACCAGAAATGAATTCAATGACGCACTTAAAAAAATGTGACACTAAACTACTAGAAATTTTCCTGACTGAGAAGCAGTGCAAATTTATCTTTAAGGATGATAACCTCCCAAGAAATCTTTGGCAACATGGACAAATGATTGAGATCGTTCAAAGTAGTGATGGCTTGGTGCGTCATGTTAAACTACAAGTGGGTGAGCGAAAATCTCATAAAAGCCCAGACCCTTCCTTTAAACCCTCAGTGATTGAGAGACCAATTCAAGAAAGTACGATTCTTCTGAAAGTCAAATTAGGACAGAGTTTGATGACACCACATACACATCATTAACTTGACAGGCTCATTAGAGGCAAGAAATTCTGTACAGTTCATTCACGATTTATGTATTCATTCATTCATTTTAATAGGATTTAGTGGGTGTGCAAATGTCCGATAAGGCGTGGTGTTACGTCTCCAGTGACGATTGGTTTGTGTGTGTAGACAAGGGGTTGTGGGATTCCAGTGCCACATTGTGGCCTTTCTGCGTATGTTTTCAAGCGCACGTGTTTCTTCGGGGTTTTTTTCCCAAAGTTGAACTTCCGAGTTTGCTTGGTTTCGGACGTGTGCTGGCATGTCACCAGAGAACAGTAAAAAAAACGTATATAAGCACACAAGGTATAAAAGAATCTTTCTTTGTTTGGTTTGAATAAAGAAAGAATGAACATAAAGATTTACCTCATTATTTTGCATTGCCTGTAGCTGCGAATTGTGACATGTGTATCAAGTTACTGCAAAATAGCTGATAATTAGAACCCTTTAATTAGAACCCCTGGAGAGAGAAATGAGGTACGGAAATGGAAAATTGTTATGCTCAGTTGGGTGACATATTTAAAAAAATCAATGTCATTAATGTGAAACTCCATGTTATTAGATGAAAATATTAATTTTTTTGTATGAACAATCGGAATGTATTGTTTCATTTGAAAGATGAATATGATACATTGTCTGAACGTCATGAGAATCATTTCGTATCTCTTCATTCTTTTTGTATCTAGTAACTGTTATGTAACTAAACTGTTATGCTGAGAGATAGATTATTGACACCCATTTGAAATTTCTGCATCTTCATTAAAACATCCAAGGGGCCCCTACACATGGGAAATTTTACACACACAAAATGTCTGACTAAATAAGGATTTTTTTTTATTCGTGTATTGTTTTAACGATTCAATAGCAACGCCAGAATGTTTTAACAGAGCAGATCCGGTTGTACTTGTAATCTAGATCTATGAAAACATGGAGCCAGATATGTAAGAGCCCATGATGGACAAAAAGTCTCTTGGAGCCATGTGCTAAACTGGCCCCTAAACCTAACAGGAAGTCAGCCATTTTCTTGCCAATAATGCCCCATTTTTTGCCTTTTATCGAGGTCACATTTGAAAGAACTCCTAGATATTTTATCCGTTTGTCTTAAAACTATATGTGTTTAAGCTAACAATGTTCTACATGAAACGTAAAATCAAAGCTTTTCATTTGGCCGAATGTTGTTCACGGGGCGATGCACAGTTTTACTTTAAAAATTATGCTGGTCTAAACATGCATGAAAACATGAACATTTTCACACACATTTTATATATAT
>NW_017805151.1:329776-339926 GCF_001891065.2 Hippocampus comes | reverse complement strand
CTCAAGTTTGCTTTGAACACAGCAGTCAGGCTATGTTGATTCTGTTGGTCCTTCTTGCTCGGAAGTCTCTCTACGGTTTTGTGTAGACATCATTTCGGATGACTACACTTGGTTAGATGACAACACTGGAGACGTTTTATTTTCAATGTGTTTGCTCGGTCGCTACCACTGCACCGCTGCACTCTCGAGGTGCCGAAGCGCACGTCGCTCTCAGAAGAACACAGAGAAGCTCCACCGCTTTATTTATATGGCCACGGAACACTGTAACCTTCCACACAAAATAGTTCCAAACAAGTAACAATCGGGTCAGTTCAGCTTGAGTCGAGCTGTGGACAATGTTGACAGGCTTGCATGCAGTAGCCATACATTTAGCTATGGCTTCAGCAAATTTGTTCTTCATCGTGTTATCCATTTTCTTCGCTTTGAAATTATCCATAGCTGTCTGTCTGAGACAGGGGGCGGAGGACTCACGTCAGCTGTGTGCTTGGCCATTCAGTGGTATTTAAGACTCGACGTGCTATGATGATAGCTCAATTTATGACTGCAAAACATACAGGTAACTTTGGTCTTGTCAGTGGAACAATCTGGCAATTTTTTAAAAGTAAACTTTCCATTCATAAACTCTAAAAGTATCCGTTTTAGGTGTCTCGCGCTGGCAAAACAAAGTGCTTGGACATGTGCAGCGTGCTTGTTGTTTTGTTTCTGGTGTATTTACAGAGCAACATAACATCTGCTGTGACGTCTGCCGTGTTAATCTCGTGAGAAAAAAATTTAATCCCGTTAAAATTAATTTAAATTAATGCCAATAAAAACGCGCTAAACTGACAGCTCTAATATATATACCTGTATACTGACAGCTCTAATATATATATATATATATATATATATATATATATATATATCAGAGGTTTGAGCACATCTGACAAATATTTAAAGCAGCAGCCCCAGTTCTGTGTCAGTTAAGTTTATTTGTTATTTAAATAATCATAACAAATTAAATTCCAATGTATCAGTATGGCATTGAGCCAGAATCCCAACATGCCAGTACCCCAAAGTGGCCTAAACTACGAGGACCATTCATAGCTGCTCTCAGCTCTAGTATGCCCCTTGTTTTTGTAACTGTTGTAAAATGTTGTGAGTGTAATACTGTGCATTTTGTATGAATTTACTGTTACTTTTTTGTGGTCATTGTAGTAGATTTTGTTTCCTCATGTTCATTTTTGTTAAATGTGATAATTTCACATTTTTATTCCAGAGAATGCCTTTTCATGTTTTTAAAGTTTCAATTTTATCATTTTATTTTTCATTATTTATCATTTATTTGTCATTTGTAGAGTCAGACAAAGTGGGAGTCCTGTTTGAATAAAAATCTGTTTAAAGTTTGCAGTCTCTCTATTTTCTTTTGTTCAGTATTATCAGTTATCATTAAATACAAAATAGCTCAACACAATGGTTATTAATTACAATAAAACCTTGAATAAAGGCTAATAATGTCAATGAACGAAGCATTGCTGAAAACATTGAATAAAAGCTACTAAGTTCTACTGGGAAAAAAAAACTTTAGAGGATATTTTTGCAAATGTTTTAACATTAACAGACATACTCGCTCGGTTTTTCCCACTGAAGAGAGTGGTACCATTCACTCAGCCCCATATCTCCAGTTTTTGTGCAAATTTGTTTTGGGTTTTTGGGGGCTACTAGGTAGATACGACAATTTAACATTCGTGGATGATATATATATATATATATATATATATATATCAGAGGTTTGAGCACATCTGACAAATATTTAAAGCAGCAGCCCCAGTTCTGTGTCAGTTAAGTTTATTTGTTATTTAAATAATCATAACAAATTAAATTCCAATGTATCAGTATGGCATTGAGCCAGAATCCCAACATGCCAGTACCCCAAAGTGGCCTAAACTACGAGGACCATTCATAGCTGCTCTCAGCTCTAGTATGCCCCTTGTTTTTGTAACTGTTGTAAAATGTTGTGAGTGTAATACTGTGCATTTTGTATGAATTTACTGTTACTTTTTTGTGGTCATTGTAGTAGATTTTGTTTCCTCATGTTCATTTTTGTTAAATGTGATAATTTCACATTTTTATTCCAGAGAATGCCTTTTCATGTTTTTAAAGTTTCAATTTTATCATTTTATTTTTCATTATTTATCATTTATTTGTCATTTGTAGAGTCAGACAAAGTGGGAGTCCTGTTTGAATAAAAATCTGTTTAAAGTTTGCAGTCTCTCTATTTTCTTTTGTTCAGTATTATCAGTTATCATTAAATACAAAATAGCTCAACACAATGGTTATTAATTACAATAAAACCTTGAATAAAGGCTAATAATGTCAATGAACGAAGCATTGCTGAAAACATTGAATAAAAGCTACTAAGTTCTACTGGGAAAAAAAAAACTTTAGAGGATATTTTTGCAAATGTTTTAACATTAACAGACATACTCGCTCGAAAACCACAACAATACAATGTAAAATATGTTTTAAATGACTGCTTCTCACAGGATTTCGAGTTATATTGTGGTCTGATCTGAATCATGACAGTCAAGGGCTGAAAATATGAAAATGAGACCAGAAATTTGCGTATAGGAATCACACTCTGGAACTGGTTGAATCAGTATAGTTCTACTTTTGTTTTTTGTTTTTTTAAACACAAGTATCTGTACTTCTAAAGTGTGTTCATTGAAAGCTATCCGCAATACGACGCTGAAGAATGAACGAAATGAGAATCTGTACAAACCAGCGAACAGTGAAATTCCACAAATCCATCTAACGACCCATCGACAGACAGCCCCAGCCGCAGTCATGCTCACGGTTTCGCTGTTCACAGACCATCAGCAGGGTAATAATGCCAACTTTGGCTGCAAGTAATGAGTGAAAAGAATTTGTAAGATAGGTAACATTAAATCACAAACAAACTCCAATGTAAAAAATATGGGATTAATTATAGCTCACGTGTCCCGAATTTAATGAGATTGACGTTGTCTGTATTTAGTTTTTGAATGTGTGTTTGATAAGAAATATATGAATGTGTGATATGTTATTTACTTTATATTTTCTCCTCAGAAAAAAATTACTTAAGGGCCCATCATTCCACTCGTTAACGTGATGGCGAAATCCGTGGCCCATTCTATGGCGCATAACTTTTACGATATACTGATGACTATTACACAGTCGGTTTTTTTTTTTTTTTCTTGATTTAAGTGTTGTCACGAATGTGTATACATAATGTTCATTTTACATTCTTGTCCGAACCAAAGCGTGAATCGATGCGACACGTAAAAACAATACTTTGCATCGGAAAATTGCAAAGCCAGTCATTGATAAAATGAGAGTTTGCAGAGTTTGCGTCACGGGGTACTGCCTCATCCCCCACCAAACCCCGCCTCCTAAAAAAATGTTTCTTAGGTCAATTTAAGACTCTAAATTATCCTTGTGTAAATCTGATTACGAATGTTTGGTTGTATGTGTCATGCTATTGACAGGCGAGCAGTCCCGTGCCTTCCATCTCGCCCAAAGTCAGCCGGCACTATAAATTCCTGTAGTTCCCCCGCGACCCAGTGAAGATAAGCGGCATAGAAAATGGTGGATGTATGATATTAGTGAAAATATATTTATTAATTATTCATGACATACACAGATGAAATACACTAAGTACAGATGACAGACATACTGCAAACGTTTTCGTCCACTCAATTAGTCACAAGTGCATCAGAGGAAACGATGCAAGGCAGCGATCCTTACAATATCGCTGTCTTGCATCGTTCCCTCTGATGCATATATACTTTGCTGGAGTATATGTTGTACAGCTCAGGTTGTCCTGAGATTTTTGTTTTAAAAGAAGACAATATATGTTGTACAGCTCAGGTTGTCCTGAGATTTTTGTTGAAAAAGAAGGCACCAAAACTCCAGCTTCTTTAACACAGCATTCGAATTCTGAATTCGTGTCGCTGGGCTCGAACGAATCAATGAAGTCCTTCCGACTGAGTGTTCTTGGAATGAGAGCTCGAGCATTCCGCCTGGCGTTCAGTAGCAGAATTTGATTTTTTGGGCAGAGTTGCAGAGAGTTGCTCATTGCTCGGAATTGAATTCTTCTTTGGACGGCCTTTTGGTTTAGTTGGTGACTCCAAACCTCCCCCCTGCAGCACCTGAAATTCCAAAATTCGCAGGAAAAGTTCAGATTCAACAGACAGGAAATTCAAGTTTGAATTCTCACAATGTACAATAGAGGCATTATTAGTACTTTCAGCATATTTTCTGTTGAATCATATATACGATATATAATAATTTTCAACTTGGCCGTAAAATTCAATATTTTCTTATTCAAATCTGTAGTGATCTCAATTCAAACTAAAAATAAAACTATGAATAGGACTCATCTGTGACCTTCCACTGAACAATACGTTTTGAAAACACAGTTGGCCAATTTTATCGTTTGCCTTGAGTTTTTCGCAGGAGCATTTGAAAAGTTAAAAAGAAAACAAAAATAAATACATTCTCTGCTAGCAGGTCGATCCCAAAAAGCATTACACAAGCGTAACATAATCATAATAACGTGAAGAAAATAAAGCCTGCATGCTCTACTTTCCCCACTTTTGCAAACGGTCCAGAATTATTACTACATATGGAAAGTGTGTGTGCATGAGTGTGTGTGTGTGTGTGTGTGTGTGTGGGGGGGGGGTGTCTATAATACTGATTATTGAGTTATCCGTTTTTAGCGGGCCGCGGCATATTCCAGAATTAACATCCCGTGTCATTTGTCTGCATTGTACATAAATGCTAGTTGGCAAGGCAGCAGAAAGGAGAAAGTCCCTACACTTGTATTAGAGCTTTTCTAGATGCACAAATACATCCAAAGAAACCATTTCCAACTAAAATATGAACTATAATAGCGACTCTATGAATAAAGGTAAGTCTGTTAGATAGATAGATTCAGGAAAATATTTTAATTTTGTTTTTTTGCTTTGTCGTCTCACAGTTTTTTAAACTGTACATAACAATATAATTCCTCAACATATACCTATTCTCGGTTAAATACATTAAAGTTGAAAAATGTCAGTGGTCCTTTGTGTCCTGAATATTTTCTGTATGTGTCCCTGGAAGAAAAGGTTTGGACTGCCAGATAGGGGGCAAAAAATCTTAAGGTGAAAAAGACTTTTGTTCAGTGTTGTTTATGCTGACACACAGGTGTTTTGCATTACATATCACGTTAAAGGTAATTATGTGTTTAACTTACAATTTTCTTCCATTTCATCCTTCTGTTCTGGTACCACGTTTTGACTTGGAGTTGACTGAGACCCAAAGACTCCGCGAGGTCTATTCTGTAACGGATGAGACATTTCGATAAAATGACCATTTTCAGAGGTCTCCAGAGCTAACCACTAAAACACTAAGTTATTCCCGCCCCGGTTCAATCGTAGCTTTTGTTCGCTCTCGCCACTCACCTATCAGGGGTGGACAGATATTTCTGCTTCTCGAAGCGTTTTTCTAGTCCCATTAACTGTAATTCGGTGAACACGGTTCGACTTCGGCGGCCCTTCTTGCTTTTGCCGGTTCCGTCAGATCCATGGTCCAATTTTCCCCGGAGGTGAGGGTCAAGAGGCAGGTGGTGCGATGGCACGCCGACATGAAGGTTTGCGGCCGCCGATAGTAGTGGCGAGCCGAACGGGGAGCTCAGTGTGCAGGGCAGCGGGGATAAGGGGAACTTCACAAGGTTAGTCTGGTCAGCCTTTAACGCTTTAAGAAGAGAATGGTTACATATAAACATGGGCTATGATGTTTTTTTTTTTTCATTAGACGTTCTTTAGTATTGTATGTCATCACATCGTTGTGGTCTTACGGGCTCCAAACGAACCAAACCAAAGAGTGTCTTCAGCGTTTTTTTTTTTTTTTTTTTTTTTTTTTGTTTTGCGCTTTTGTCATGTTTATAATAAACCGTTGGTTCCCAAATGGGGATACGTGAGATTTTAAAATACATTTAAAAAGTAGAGCTTGATCACACACCAATTGTCTCCCTGCCACCAAAAATTACCAAAAAACACTGAGTGAAGCACAAATATGCTTCACTTAATGCAAAAACACTCAGTTTGGTGCACCAATTACATATTCAGTATTGACAATTGGTCATTGACAATAATTTATTCAATAGACATTTTAAGATTATTTTTTGCAGTTTCCACTTTTCTGTAAAAATAAGTAAATTGTTTAGTTTGATAACTAATCTATACTGTGATCCCAACGTTGGGGGAAATCATTTTTATATTTATCTTTACTTATCCATACACACATCCGAGCGGTTAGAATTAATTATTTCAGTTTTTTTTTTTTTAGTTATTTCGTTTGGTTATGTTCATATAGTTCTAGAGGTACCACTATAAATGTAGTCTCAAAGTTTAATAAATCAGACAGTGTTGGCACAGCACTTTGTTTGCAAGTCTTTTGTTTTGTCTTCCAAATATGCGTTGTGCTGTTGAGGGATACTAAAAATTCACAGTGGGTACACGGAACATCATTGCAAAAAGGGTGAGAACCTGTTGTGAATAGCGCCGACATAATTATAAATCCAAATATTTATAAACGGAACTCTCGTTGGATCCGTGATGTGCTCTCATATCTGAGTCAATTTGTACACATCTGTTGCTCCGTGTTGGAATTTTCGCCTTCTTTATCTTTTGACTGAAATATAGGTTCAATGTAATTAATGCAGTATGTCTTACTAATATAGATTATATTATGTCCGATTAAAGTCTTGTCATAAGGAATAAAATCAATCCAATCCAGTTATTCGGTTATTTATATTAGTAATTATATTTTAACAACGCAGTGTTGATAAAATGTTTACAACTAACAGACTTTGGTTCAATTACGCGTGTTTTTCGATCGAAAAATAACAAAGCATTTAATGTCCACTACTTATGTCCACTGGGCACAGATTAAAACAGTTGTCGATACGTGATGTTCGTAGTTTACCTCAGTTTCGCATATTTTACTATTTTGTCTAGACTACACACGGCGCGTGGGGGGGGAGAAAACTACACGTTTATGTTTCAAAATGCTTTTCCATATAAATTTCACAACGGGTTGGGTGGGGGATGTGTTTTAAAATGAAAACACTCGGAACCGCTGTGTTGTGCTCCTTTCATATTTTAAATCGGTCTTCAAAGTTTGTTCTTACCCATTTGGTTACGGAATGCACGAGTGGAGAGGAGCGCGTGTACTCCGAATTTAAGGAGCTCTCGAGTCGGAGCCCCAACTTTGTGTTCAGGATGGTGATCAGTGAGAATCTCTTCAATCATGAAACTCCGGTAGCGATGCGTCCCGTGATCGGGCTGAATTTCCGCAGGACAGTAAAGCGCCCCAATGTCCAAAGGATGCTGCATGATCGGTATTGTCGGCCACCTGTTTACAGCTCAAACTAACCAGCTCTCATATTCCCACTTCGCCGACTTTAAATCCGGGCGTCACTGTACACATCAAAAGTATTTTGAAGAGCGGGACAGAACAAAAAATAGCTGCCGCGTCCTCTTCTGTTGTTCCCGGGAGCTCGTAGACCAAATTCGCGAGTAAAATGAAACGTGCAACCAGAAGCAAAACTCACCAATCCTTCGTGATCATGCCCACTGGTGGGAGGGACCGCGATGGACTGGGCTTTCATAAGTAGCCAGATGGCAGTGAGTCGATCATGAATCGGCCTACTATTATGACGATAAATTACAATACAATACATCATTATTTATATAGCACTTTAATGACAGCTGCAGCTGGAACAAAGCGCTCTACAGGACGTTTGACATAAAATAACAATAACACAACAGAACACATAGTATTAAAATATTGACAATAATACAATCATAACCAGACCCGTCACCAGAGCCCAGCCTGAAGGGGGCACATGAAATGCATGGGGTGGTGGCGTGGGACAATTACTACCCTACAGCAGTGGTTTCTTAACCTGGGTTCGATCGAACCCTAGGGGTTCGGTGAATCGGTTTCAGGGGTTTGACGGAGCCTCTGCCATGGAGGGTAAGACACACCAGACTCAAGATATCAAATAGTTATGACACGCCCACTTGGTCATCGCTGGCTGCAGATGATCATATTATATTGCTTGTCCAATCAGTGCTGCAGGAAATTTAGTTCGTTCAGTAGTCACCGTGTGACGGTCGTGATAGTCCGTTGTACAATTAAAAAAAAAACCCTATAATTATCCATTGTAATGTGTTTTTTTTTACTTTTTTTCTGTTTTTAATGAATGTGTTTTTTTAATGTCTTGAATTTGTAAAAAAAATCATATTTTTATTTTTCACTAATGAAGGTTTCGGTGAACGTGCATATGAACTGATTGGGTTCGGGACCTCTAACAAGGTTCAGAACCACTGCCCTATAGACAGTCCCTAATATGCTCCATATGTTCGCATAGCACCCCCGATCCCATTTTGAATGGCGTCCTTAGCGACAACTGCATTATAGACAGCATTTAGATTGCATTTATAAAGATAACTATTTTTGAGTTCGTCCACTCCGTATTAGATATGGCCAAGCGAAGCAAATTATGAAGATGATTCCTTCATTTGCTCCTCGGAGATGTGTCATCAAGCCAAAACTCACTGAATTAGTACCAAATTATTGCTTTTGATTTCACGATGTCATTGTAGCTCAATTATAGGCTATTGTTTGCCGACTTCATGACTAATATTAAAGCCAAATACTTTATGGCGGACATATCGCTTCGATCGGGACACACGGTTCAACAATTGACTGCCACAGAACAACCAAGAAAAAGGAAAAGAACATGCATCTTGTTTTTAAAGTTCTAAATATTGTACTTTGTGGCTCCATGGATTCTTGCCTCAAACGGTTCAATTGGCCCTTTGATTGCAAAGACCTATGTAATATGTCCCTCCTCACTTGCCGTAGACAGACACTCTATAAACGTGTAAACGCGTAACTGTAGGGATCTAATCGTCGCCTAATGTGCAAAAACTGCGTTCAGTAGTAACCAAATTTATGTTGACATTTTTACGTATACATCAACCTCTTAAAATATTAGAAAGATCGCACAAGTATTAAAGAATTTAGAGGGGTGCTCACTACAAAGCTTATGCCACTTCACGAGAGAAACACCTCGTCCATAAAATACAAAATACAATGCATGTCTTGCCACATTTCACAATGCCACACTAAAAAATGCGCAGGACTCTCGCATGCAATCATTGACGTATTCATCACGTTCACGCCTGCGTATGTAACCTTATTTTCAATAACGCAGTGATTGGCTGTTGCAGATAAGACTGGCCATCAATCAAACAAAATGACATCGCTGTCTTCCTGATAAGTAACTCAGCATTAGTATTTCACAACACAAACATAGCTACTATGAAAAAAGAAAAAAATATAATAAAAATGAAAAGTTTACTTTGAGAAATCCGTGCCTCAAATTAGGCACGTCCTCCTATGGCCCGCCGTTGGTGAGGGGTCTGATCATAACAACTGCTGTATTGACTATTCCAACACACGCCTTGTCGTTTGAAGCAATTATAGATAAAAGAGAGAATCAATGTCTTTTTTCACCAGTGGATCAGAGACATCATGATCTCAGCGTGCATGACGTTACACACATCTGCTACAGGCTAAGGTTGAAAGTAAACAAGAAGCTGTCGTGTCAATTGACGAATACAGACATTGGTTCAAATCTCCTGTCCCATTTTGATCCGCTTCAATTCCAAGCACAGACTCTCAGTTCTGATGATGACAGTATGGTTTGACTTGAAATAATCACAGTCTGACGATGACGAATGGGTAGCCTGGCAGCTGGCAAATGATGGCCCGGCAAAATTTACTTACACGCCAATCTCAACGAACCAGGGCAAGAGATTATTAAATGTCTGGGGCTGCAGCACAAGGAATAAACTTAACCCACAAAAAAGCCAAAGAATGTGGGTATTTCATACATGGCAATTTTCCGCGGATCCGCGGAAATCCGCCGTTTTATTTCTTAAATTGATCATTTTTGTGAATCGTCTAAATCCGTTGAGAAAATTTTAGGGGCGGTCAGGTACCTTATCGTCGAGTTTTCACGAGCTCTCCCGAACAGTCTCTCCGTTTTCCGTTTGTAAACAGCCCTGCGATTGGA
>NW_017805151.1:321571-328843 GCF_001891065.2 Hippocampus comes | reverse complement strand
TGTGTAAATTTAATACACTTCATCTTCAGCATGTTTAGTGCCACTTTTGTAAGTAACCACGCCCCCGTCCAGGCCACGCCCCCGTCCAGGCCACGCCCCTTCCGCTTTTTTCATCACTCGCCATTGCCATGTATGGTATTTGTTCAGCCTGCTCCTGCTTTATCACCTGTCAGTGCAGGTAAGCTGCCTGAAAGCGAGGTGGATGAGGTTTATCGTCCATTCATTCTCAGGGGCTCAGTCTTGCTGACAGAGGGAGAAAAGGATCAGGTTCCAATTTTTATTTTTTTGCAACACCTAGGCAATGGAGTCCCTCATTTAAAATAGTGTTCCGCCTTTTTCTATTGATACTTTTTGCAGTTTGAATACCCTTATTTGGGATGTTAAAATCAGCGTGTTCAGAACACTGCTGCACACTTTGTTTTAGCACTCGGTCCAGAGGTGTCTGGACCGGTCAAAATTGGAATTCATTCCCGTTTACGGGTGTGCAGTGTTACCCTCATTCTTGGGACCTCGTGTAAAAAGTTAACGTCATGTAAAAATTGAAACTCATGTCAAAACTGAACCTTCTCTTGCAAACGTTTATGACTGAATACTCGTCTCTGACACACTGTCCTTCATCGGCTTGCTGCACAAGTGCTAACTTTCCTTCTGTGTTCCGCATTGAAAATGATGTATTAATGCCGCACATACACCCTTTCATCTGGTGATTTTGCCTAGAACTCGTTTCAACAATTTGTTGGGCCCCAGAAATTTTGCCCACAAGTCCTCAGCCTTGCACATGACATTCACTGGAAAGCAAGTTAGTTACAACAAACAATTGTAAACATTTTTTCGTTAGGAATGGGATGTTATGGCCCGAGGCCGAATTTTCCAATGTGTACGATGTAGATGTGAATGGTTATGTTTTGTGAGTGTGTGTGTGGCGGAAGCTGTCTCTTCTGGTGTTGTGTGTGAGTAGAAGTAGTGAAAGGAGAAGCCTCCGATTGGCCAAGACCCAACTGCTGTGTATTCCAAGAGCCTCCGTGGGGTGACAAGAGTCAGTGTGCCTTTGACAATAAAGAACGCATTTGCTCTTGGCCTCCAAACTGGTGAATTACGGTACTTGTCTCACCTTAATTTGTTGTAGAACCTTAGTTCATACCTGTAGTTGTTTTCTGAAGTAGTTCGTTTTTTCAGGTAGTTCATTATTTTGCATGTCAGCTGTTGAGACCTTTTTGTTTTTGACCCAATTTGTAAAGTCTTGTTTTAGTTCATTGTAAATATCTTAATTGTGAATACTGTTTTGCCTTTGGCTATTTTTAAAAATGTATTTATTTATTTTAAATAAATTGTAAAGTTCCAGCAGAGGTACTGGGTTCGATCGCGGCTCCAGCCATCCTGTGTGGAGTTTGCATGTTCTCCCCGTGCCTGCATGGGTTTTCTCTGGATACTCGTTTCCTCCCAAATTTCAAAAAACATGCATGGCAGCATGTCCCCAGCTGTGTGTGTGAGCGTGGATGGTTGTTTGTCTGTCTGTGTCTGAAGGCAGCTGGGATAGGCTCCAGCACGGACCCGCAACCCTTGTGAGGATAAAGCACATCCGAAAATGGATGGATGGATGTAAAGGTCCAACTTCTTTGTTATGCACCTTCCTCTAGATGGGTGAGCAACAGGCTCTCTCATTCAACTTTCAAACCCTTTGTCTTTTCTGTGAAGAATATCTACAAATTTTTGTCTCATAACAGTGAACTTTCTCTTTGTGGTGCAGGCAGACAGCTGAGTCTTGACCTGAAGAGTTAGCCCTTCTGTGTTGTGCCATGCGCCTGTTCTGTGGATGTTTGGTTTCCCCAAAATCTGGAGAGTATCTGTGCATTTCTCATTGCACTTGCTGCATACACCAGATTGTTTTTCTGAGTATGGGTATCCATTTTCTAATCCGCTTATTCTCACAAGGGTCGCGGGCATGCTGGAGCCTTTCCCAGATCTCTTTGGGCAGTAGGCGGGGTACACCCTGAACTGGTTGCCAGCCAATCACAGGGCACACAGAGACGAACAACCATCCACGCTCACACTCACACCTAGGGACAAAAGAGGGTTCAATCAGCCTGCCATGAGGGTTTTTGGAATGTGGGGGGGAAACCGCAGAACCCGGAGAAAACCCACGCAGGCACGAACATGCAAACTCCACGCAGGAAGGCTGGAGCCGGAATCGAACCCTGCACCTCTGCACTGTGACATGCTAACCAGTCGACCACCAGGCTGCCCTCTATATGTACCGTATATCTATATCTATATCGATTTAGATGTATATATGAGTGTGTGTGTGTGTGTGTGTGTGTGTGTGTGTAAGGGAGTGATACATAAACTTTATTAAATTATGGCAGAAGTGACGTAACAGCACACAGTATGGCACCTGCTTCCCGCCGTAGTGTCAGTCACAGCTCCGAGGAATGCACAGTGGTGAGTTGCTAGTCCGGATTAATAAACAATTATGTTTTATTTCAATTATTTTTTCTTATGCTGCTGTGTGGTGTGCTCAAGTAGTTCCCCTTAATTGTTCTGAGCCCACTTTGCTTTCTGCGTCGTTAAAGTGACATTTTTTCGACTGAAACCTTTCACGGGTTAAGTTGATTAGTAAATGCTCATTTGTTGTGCAGATAATTGTCTAAGACTGAATGATGCTTCACCATTGCTCCTACCATACTGTGTTGAAGGTAATGTTTATCTCTTGTCAATTTTGCTCTATCTTGTTGTTCACATTATTTTTCATTTGTTAAACTAGATTAGTGGCATTTGTATTTTGAAGTCGCGTCTCTGCTGCGTGTGGTGTGTTCCATGACACTTCGTAAACGAGAGAAAACGTTCTTTTTTTCCTTTACTGTGAAAAGTTGCAACAAAAAAAAGTATTTCGAGGATTATTATCATTTCTACCAGGCTACTTTAGTTGAAAACACAATACGATCAAATGCTGTATTTCTTGTTTTCTTAGAAGATTAGGGACGATATTTTGTTAGTCGGCGGCCTGGTCGTCGACTGGTTAGTGCGTCAGCGTCAGAGTTACAGGGTTCCGGCTGTCCTGTGTGGAGTTTGAATGTTCTCCCCATGCCTGCGCGGGTTTTCTCTGGGTCATCCGATTTCCTCCTGCATTCCCAAAACATGCATTACAGGCTGATTGAACACTGAATTGTCCCTAGGTGTAAGTGTGAGTGTGAATAGTTTGTTTATGTATGTACTGCGATTGGCTGGCAAACGGTTCAAGGTGTCCCCCTGCCAACTGCCCGAAGGCAGCTGGGATAGGCTCTGGCACGCCCCGCGACTCTTGTGAGGAAAAAGCGGATCCGTAAATGGATGGGTAGATTTTGTTGGTCAGGCAGAGCTACTAGGAATGCACAGTGATAATATTCCGAGACTAAATGCAGCTTTACCTTTGCTACCGCAAAGGTGTCCTGCAATAAAAACCTGAGCGTCAATGATGAATTGAAGCGACAGCGACATGGAGCTGTAAATTGCTCGATGTAAATAAATAACAGAAAGGGAAGACCACTACAACAAAGAACAAGGAACCGTGGGTGCATTTAATAGAGCAGATATAAATAGACAACGACAAAGCAACACATATTGACTATTGTACAAATTTAAAACTTGATGCGCTCACTCACTGATGGAGAGTAGTCAGGCTGCATCATGCGAATAGCATTCATGACAAAAATATTGCTGCTATACCATATAGCACAAAAATGAATATGTTGACCATAACAAAATGACAATGAAGGCATTCCCGTTTATATAAACTACAGTGTATTATTGCAAAATAATTATGTAGCAAAACAGGGTGGAGGGTAAACACATTTGGTTTTTGATTCTGGTGTGTGTTCAAATGATTCCACTTGCAGCCCACTCAAAAACAATTTCACAAATTGACATTTTATATATATATATATATATATATATCTCCATCCTCTTAAATTGTATAAAAAGCTACAAACATTAATAAATTACATCACTGACACATAAACACTTCACAAAGTGCGAGTAAAATAGTTCTGAAACCTTTCGGATACTAGAACTAAAACGAGTGGCTGATGGTAGAAATGAAAGGTTTTTCCTTTGTATAATTTGAACTCAACGACGCCATCTTTTTCTCCCAAAGAGAACCACAATACAATTTACCTTTGTGCATGTAAGGTCTTAAAAAAACAAAAATGTATTCAACTGTTTCCCAGGCAACACCATTAATTCGCACCCACCCGAGCGAGCAAGCGCGCGCGCACGCGCGTACGCACGCACGCACGCACGCACGCACACACACACACACACACACACACAAACACATAGGGTCTTAACAAAATGTATACTGTAATGTAAAATTATAGCACTCTACTATATATTTTACGTGTGCGCGTGCGTGCGCATATTTGAATATGTATGTACTATATATATGTACTATACATATAAATATTTGCATTTATTAAAAAATGTAAAAAAAAGAGGAAAAAATACAAAAGGTAAACATTTGAAAGATTATTTACAAAGCTACATTCTATATACTGTGAGAAGCTATAAAATTGCAGATGACTTGACAATGTTGGTGCTGCCTGTGAAAGCAAAAGTATCCCAATGCAATAACAGCATAACTGAAGTGGACCAAGCTTATCAGCAAGTATCATCTGATCCGATGGCCTTTCAACAATGTTGAACTTACTGAACTCAACTTAGAAGGCATCTGGTGCTACTTGGAATACTTTTGTGGTATTCTGTGTTAGTGAAAGAAAAACCCAAGTTGATCACTAAAATCATTTGAAACCAACGTAATAATAAAAAATAACGTAAGCTTTAATTAACCAATGAAAATCAGGCAGTTTTATGGTTCGGTAGTGTATGGTCGGCACCGTACAGTGTTCTTTTGTTTTTACACATGACAGGCAAATTTCAAGAAAGAAAACCCCTGTCATCACATTTTTTCAGAAGCACTAGCTCGTCGATAGCTACAGTATTTCAGCCAAATCTGGTCTCATCATTTTCAATCACAGTATGTCAATCGTGACTGTGGATTTTTCATTCTTGGCCTGTGTACAAAGGTAAGAACACTGTACATACTGAGAAACGCAGAGCAGTCTCAATTTATGTTCATGGCTGCTTTGCCAAAGACAGCGTGATTTGAACCCATCCCGGTTGCAGAGAAATCTCAAGACTATCAAGACATTCTGGAACAAAAAATGGCTGCCCATTGATAGAAAGCTGGGTCGCACGTCATGGGTCATTTCAAGGAATATCACTGAACATCTGCTAAAGAGGCTTACACAAACAACCTGGAGAAGGCACCATTCAAACCAGAGAATGTTACAGCACTTTGCTCCTGAATGGTGGGTAAAAATATCTGTGATGCTTTAATTTTTATTGACGGCTACAGAAATCATTTGATTGCAAAGACTCCATCGGGCTACTTGTAGCTCTCTTGGTAGATCGGGTCGTCCAATGACTGAAGGGTCAGCGTTTTTATTTCCGTCTCTGAGTGTCTCCTGTCAAAGTGTACTTGGGCAAGGCACCAAACCCGAAATTGCCTCCAGGTTGTCATTGTAAATGAGTGCCTTACCATGTTGAAACAAAGGACATGATAGGTAACAGATTGTGCCAACAAAATATTAAGTTCAAGGAATTAATTTTTGGGTCCAGGTCATGTTCATCATTTTGTTTTTAAAACACCTTTGTTGGACCACAAAAATAAAACAATGTCTGTTTTTCATTGGTTAATGTTCACTATTTTTCAATCTATAATTACTTTGGACAGTTTTTTTGTTATTTTAGTGACTCTTTTTTTTTTTTTTCTTTTAATTTCATTGACAGAGCCACACCAAGTTTGTCAAGGTGTGTACAGTATATTACCCAATAGATAATGACCACTTTGTGCTTTTCACTATCTTAACCTGTTAAAAATTGTATCGAGTCAACACTAAATAAATATAGATTGACTCTGGAAATGCTTTCCAAACTTATTTAAAAAAAATAAATAAATAATTGCTCACGATGACTTAAACCATTCTGTGATACGCTAAGAGCCCTTTCTGGATGGTAACAAATGAGGTCATTTTGCTCTCTCTCAACTTGAACATTAGTGTGGCAATAATAAGTTGTATCGAGTGGAAATATTTGTTAAACTTCCCAAACCCAAGGACACATATCGTTGAATTACATGCAAAGGATAATTTCTAAAATGGAATGCCTGCAATGTATTTCTGTTCATGTTTTAGTATCCTGATAACTAATATAGTAAAGTGAAACATACAGGTTTTATTAAAAATATTTATAGCTGATTATGTACACTTTAATATCTCAAAGTTAGAAAGTATAAGGAGAGGCAGAAATGTATTTGTTTGATGTTGGTCTTGGAAAGTGAAAAATGGATGATTTTTTTTCCCCATCTCAGCTTTTTTCTCACTGTTAAAGTGAATCAGGAGAAAAAAGAAAGTGGGACCCAGTTCATGACTTTCCAGTCTGAGAGTTTGCTGCATGCTACAGGAGGAGTTTGCCATTTCGATGGATCTTTAAAATCTTCCCAAGTCTCTGTTTTGCTGTTGCCATGCCTTTCTTTAGCCGCTTAGCTGGAAGAGAGATGAGACAATCAGTTAGACAAAATGATCCATAAGCAGGTGCATGACTTGACATGACATGAGGCTGCTGAATAAACATACGTGAAAGCCTGTATGCTTCTGCTTCTATCTATATCTTATATTTATATTGCATTCTATACTGCGTACATTTCTTTTTCTGAAAGATTTATTTTTGTTCATGCAACACTTTGTTTGAGAGGTAAGGTGTCGCGCCACCTTACCTCTCAAACATCAGATAACTCAAAATATGTACAGAAATTGTAACAAGACCTGTGTGTGTGTGTGTGTGTGTGTGTGTGTGTGTGTACATGCATCCATCCATTTTCCGATCCGCTTTATCCTCACAAGGTTCGCGGGGCATGCAGGAGCCTATCCCAGCTGTCTTCGGGCAGTAGGCGGGGGACACCCTGAACCGGTTGCCAGCCAATCGCAGGGCACACAGAGACGAACAACCATCCACGCCCACACTCACACCAAGGGACAATTTAGAGTGTTCCATTAACCTGCCATGGATGTTTTTGGAATGTTGGAGGAAACCGGAGTACCTGGAGAAAACCCACACAGGCACGGGGAGAACATGCAAACTCCACACAGGGAAGCCGGAGCCGGAATAGAACCCTGCACATTGTGAGGTCGACGTGCTAACCACTTGACCACCAGGCCGCTCATGTGTGTGTGTGTGTGT
>NW_017805151.1:318898-320285 GCF_001891065.2 Hippocampus comes | reverse complement strand
AAAGCTCCTAACCATGCATGGAGGGTTCCATCCCAAATCCAGCACCCTGAGACTGTATGCAAGCCGAAAGGAAGGAGGCCGGGGACTAGTGAGTGTGAGAGCCACTGTCCAGGATGAAACATCCAAGCTCCATGAATACATCAAGGAGAAGGCTCCAATGGATGACGTACTCAGAGAATGCCTCAGACAATGGGGAACAGAGGATGAGGTGCTGGAAGAGGGACCATCATGGGAGGACAAGCCCCTACTCGGGATGTACCACTGGGCCATAACTGAAGTGGCTGATCTCAAGAAGTCCTATCAGTGGCTTGAGAGGGCTGGCCTGAAGGACAGCACAGAGGCACTCATCCTGGCTGCTCAGGAGCAGGCCCTGAGCACCAGAGCCATTGAGGCCCAGATGTACCACCCCAGACAAGACCCAAGGTGTAGGTTGTGCAAAGAGGCACCTGAGACGATCCAACACATAACTGCAGGGTGTAAGATGCTGGCAGGGAAAGCCTACATGGAACGCCATAACCAGGTGGCTGGCATAGTCTACCGAAACATCTGCGCGGAGTATGGACTGGAAACCCCAATGAGTGGTTGCAACAGATCCCGGGAACAACTTCGGACATCTCAGTCCAGAAATGTGCAGTGGTGGGAACAGCAAGGATACTGCGCAGAACCCTCAAGCTTCCTGGCCTCTGGTAGAGGACCCGAGCTGAATGGGGGATGGACTCCACCCGAGGGGTGAGATGATATATATATATACACCTGTAGGGCTCCCCCTGCAGCTGCACACCTGTTGGTCGTTATGTCGTTAGCCGTTTAAAAGGACTCCCTCCTGACCACTCATTGTCGCTTCATTGTTTGTTGCTGTTGGCTGCTGTCATGTTTGTTTCAGTAATGTTTTGGTCATTATGTTTTATCTTCAGTCATGTGTTTTGTTTGATACTTTGGACTTTGTTTGATTTGGATTTAGTTTTCTCTATATTTTAATACAATTCTTCAAGTACACCCTGCTCCTCCCTCCTGCCTGCTTTTTGGGGTCCACCACGCAACGTGACAAAACCTCGGTTTTCGAACGTCTCGGTTCTCGACCAATTTGGTTTTCAACCAAAAATTTAGAGTTTTTGATGCCTCGGATGACGAACAAATTTCGGTCCTCGAACAAACTGAGCGCACTTGAATGCACCATTTGACTCCTCTCGCCTCCCTTACACGAGGAAGTGACGCTTCCTCGTGTCACTTTCCATTGTGAGCAGACGTGTTCAATAAACATTTTTATTTTAAAAAGCGTGGTTTCGGTGTTCGAACAATTCGGTTTTCGAACAGCCTTCTGGAACGGATTATGGACGAAAACCGAGGTTTGACTGTGTGTATGTATATGTGTATATATATATATTTA
>NW_017805151.1:305870-318754 GCF_001891065.2 Hippocampus comes | reverse complement strand
GCACTCGGGGCAGTGACCCCCAAACTAGATGAGTGGTTGCAACAGATCCCGGGAACAACATCGGACATCTCAGTCCAGAAATGTGCAGTGCTGGGAACATCAAGGATACTGCGCAGAACCCTCAAGCTTCCTGGCCTCTGGTAGAGGACCCGAGCTGAATGGGGGATGGACACCACCCGAGGGGTCAGACGAGGATTGTGTGTGTATATATATATATGTGTGTGTGTGTGTGTGTGTGTGTGTGTATATATATATCTATATATCTATATATACATATAGATATATAGATATATATAGATATATATATATACACACACACACACACACACACACTCGTGTAATATTTAACTTCACGTTCAATACAGTTCCATCCATTTTCAACACCACTTATCCTGAAAAGGGTCAAGGAGGGGCTGCTGGAGCCTATCCCAGTCGACTTCGGGTGGAAGGCGGACTACACCCTGAAACTGATTGCCAGTCATTCGCAGGGCACAACCATTCACGCCCACATCCACACTGTCACTGAATGGTAACAGATGCCATGCTGCCCATACACAAGTCAGGCAAGTCCACCACTACATCATCAGCAACTCTAACAACATTTAATGCTTTTATGAGTGGTAGCGTCATGTGAGGAACATAATTTGTAACCAGAAGCAAACAGGACATGAAAGTGGAAAAAAAAGAGCCCTTGTATCCAAAAATACCAAGTAACCCCATAGAGGAGGGCTGGAGGCAGAAGGCATGGAAGAAAGCTTGGCATTCTGACAACAATGACCAACTCGAGTTCAAATACTGAGAGATGTCAGGCCATGCCCAATCCTATATGAGAAAATAAAGGTGAAAACAAAGGAAGATAGTACCCGTAACAAACAAACCATTTGATCAATGATCTCTTCAAAATCTATTAATTTGAACAACATATTTAGATTATTGGCATTGGTCAGTCAAACAGCAGTATTTTTTCTCATCTAAAAGAAAAAAAGAATTGCAAAATAACTTAAACTTTCACTGCTAAAATGCCTTCATTGTTATGTGTTCCAAATGAAGTTTCATAATTTGCAACTTGTTTCCTGAAGATGCTAATTTCAGTTTTTGGACGTGTAGGATTTTTATCCAATTGCTTAATATGCCATTTTCTATGAAAACTAATGCTAATCCATCTTACCATCTTAAGAATTCCTTTTTTGGGGTTATTTTACAAATGGGCTGTCTGTCACTCAAGCTGTCTTGACCGTTTATTCCATTATGTTGTTGCTATAGAACAAATAGGCCTGTAAGGTTTAGTGACAGGATGAGAAGCGAATTTGGTGTTCACACAATGGCAGAAAGCAAACACAACGATGCTATTTCTGAGATATATATGAATTGGTGAAAATAATGGAATGATTGCAAGCCTTTATCATAAGTATAACTGTATAAAGATGAAACAAGACAAGAATGTTCTGGGCTTAATGAGTAATTAGGATCATTTATGCATTTGTATTGGCCAAATTTTCAGGCCAAAATATTTAAATTGTGCAACTCACAGAATTTTTATGAAGTGGTATTTGTTGTTACCATTCAGCACTTTTGTCTTTACTTTTACAATGGATGCCAAAAATTTTAAATCACTTTTGGAGAATAGGACTTGAAGCATGGTTCTTTCAGTCTATGAGGCATATACGCAAAAAATTTTGGCGATTAAAAAAAAAAAAAAAAAAAAAGGTTTTCCTGGTGTCTTTTCCATTCCAGATCAAATTCTATAAAATTACCCACACTGTATATACAGTTGGTGGAAAAAATGTGAGCCCTTTGGATGTTCTTAATTCGTGCATAGATTTGTCAGAATCTGGAGTCTCATGGTCATCTAAATCAGGAGTTCTTAACCTTTCTGACCTTGGGGCCAAACTATTCCTGTACAAAATAATCTGGGGCCCATTCGGGTAAAACAAACAATGAAGGACCAGTCCTCTTGCGAGCCATTTCACCTGACTGTGATCGAGTATCTCCACATGATCTAATTGCATTTTTTTTACATGGCTGGGCAAAACATCTGGAGTTTCCAGCATTATTTTCAATTAAGTTGATGGGTTTCCAAATTATATGACTTCATGAAGATGTGGTGACATCTTTTTTTTGTTTTGCAGAGCAGACCTTTCTCACTCGAAAAAGAAAATACTGTATCTCACCCAGTTTCACTGCTTGTTTTTGCACATACTACGACAGCCATTCCAACTTAAAAGAACCGCAGTTCATTCTTATTTTGGTTTGGGGAGTCGATGTATCACATTCGCTGCCCGGTCGTTTCGCCATGATGAAGGATTTGCATTAGCGTCACTTATCATCGCCGCACAGTTCTTGTTATGGAGCAGAGAACATGCGCAAGTACTGTCAATGCCGTGATTGGCTGCACAGCGTCATTGCATCCTATCGTGTGATTGGCTGGACACCTGTCACTCACTGAATTACGTAGCAAATTGATACAGAAAAAAAAAGTTACATATCTAATTCATATGCAGTTCGTTCACTGCGGTGGATAGGTTTTCTTGTGCACTGAGAGTGTGCGACCAGTGCGCAGTTGAGCAGCTTAGAGGGAACATTGGTGTCGTTGCATCTCCAGTAAACCTAAATATAAATGAAAGATACCTTTCATTGTATTGCCTCGTGTCAGAAACTTTGCTTGTCTCCAAGCATAAGGCAGTTTTGTAGCTGCTGCTGCTGCTCCCTACCGGTATGGAAGAGTACAACATGATTACTCTTACAGGCGATCGACCGCACAGGCATACATATTGTATAATTTGCCATGGCACACCTGACAATACCAGTGTGCCGCAGCACAGGGTTTGAAAAACACAGTAATGAATGGCCCATTGTCACTCCCAACGTGGCAGCGTCATAAGCACGTCGGTTGCTACAGCGCGCGCATTGAGGCTTCCTATCTGCAGGGACACCCCTCCAATCTCGTGAATGACCACAACCGAGGGCGGGTAAAAAAATATCGGCGGCATGAAACTGGTTCGCCTGTAAAATCCCAGAAATTAGTAATATCACCGTTCAAGCCACAGGGTTCAAAGTGTCGAACAAAAAAAGTAGCCATTTATGGTGCGGAAAATATGTTAATTGTGTGGTGTTACTATTAAGCAAATTATTCGTTTATCATTCTTGTGATTTAGACAAAAACTATGTTTTGTGACTAATTAATGTAGAAATGTAAGATATTCCAAAGGGTTCACATTCTTTTTCCTCCTACTGTACATAGCACAGCCATGGAGAAAACGCCACCAGCCGCTACTGCTTTTTGGACCTGGAAATAAACCTGGCAACAGAATTTTGCACCATTATCTTGGCAAAAAGGTTCATTCTGTCACAGTCACTCACCTTTAGCTTCTGCAGAAACTCCACGATCCCCTTTTGTCATAGAGTTGATGTTCGAAGACATCGACGGTCGCCTTTGGCTGAGAAATCCCCCCGGCTTCATGGGCTGCGGCACTCGTGGCGACTTCACTGTTTCGCTGTTCAATTCATTATCTGTAAGGCTGCCGTCTTGGGAGTCCAGATTGTGATCTGTCGAGCTACTATCTTGAGAGATTTTTAGTGGCTCTTCTATCAGTGTCTTCTTTTTGACTTTCTTCTTCTTTGTTTTTTGCTGTTCCTCCTGTTGACGTGGTTTGACAATGTGGTTAACATTACTCGATTTGCTGAGCAGAATTTGAAACGACATTCATGACCCTTGACTTTACACACCTGATGAGAAAGCTTTGCTGCAGCAGCAGCCAAGCCTGTTTCTATGGAGGCTACGCGAGCTCCTTCTCTCGCAGGCCTTTCCTGTCGAGGAACTGAAGGTCCCACGCGAGCTGCGAGGAGATTGAAATAAAGACTTCAACTACAAAAGAAATATCATGCGAGTCAAATGTTATGGACCAACAGTAATCAAGACCTGTTGGGCTGTATGGAATGTCATCACTGTTTTTCCTTTTTTTGGATCTGGATTTGAAAATGGGATTATCCTCCTCAGACTCCAATGACGGATAAACTGATGAAAGATGCAACATTGGACGTTAAATCATGAGACACGACATTCAAGCAATACAATCGTTTTTACTCTTGTATATTAAAGCATTTCTCAGCCATCTTGTGACCTCTGCGTCCCACGTCCTAGACACATAATTTTCCCGCCAGATGCACAGTTCCAAACAATGTGCGTTTTTGCGATGCAAGGAAATTTCTCAGTCAAAAAAAAAAAAACTACGGTAAATGTTTTTTTCCAGCAACGATCGCAGTTTGACCATCGCCGCCATTGTTGTTTTGATCTCGCGTTAAATAATCTCGCGTGACGAGATTTCCGTTCTCGCGAGACGAGATTGGCGAGATCGGCCTTCACCTCGTGGAAAGCAGACGATTGCAAAGCTGTGTAACGTTAAAACAAGTGTTGCAAAAGTTTATCGCGGAGATATGAACTCAAAGACTCAACTGTGGGATGAAATTAGAACCTATTTCTCAGCAAATCTTGTATGCCTGAGTTATTTAAATGTTTGCAGCATTTGTTTCTAAGAAATAAACCTATTATCAATGTATATTGTTGTTGTTTGTGTTATTATCATATGCAATTGACTAAGTAAATCATTTCAGAATTCGAAATTTGGGACTCTCTAAATGCATAATGGGACTCATACTTTTCTGATCAGCGAGTCCCTGGGACTCGCAGGGCTCAAACTGTAAGATTATCACTGATTTCTTTCTGTTTGATGGCGGTTACTTCAATAGTAGAGGGCAGATTTTTCAACCGTGATTCAAATTCTGTTTTACTGACACTGCTGCTTAAGTGTTCAGGTTTGTGTTTTGCTTGTCGTTGCAATGAACGATTCAACCTATTTCTGAGTTTCAAAAAAAAGAGATTTGCACTGTTCTGAAAATATGTCAACGTTGTAAGTATTGAATTTTTGTACATATATTTGATAAGTGAACAGTGATAAATTACGCCAAAACCTTTGGCCACAGCTGTCCGTTTTCTTTGGCACATGGTGAAATTAAAACACAAGGAGGAATATGTGTTGATTTTGATCCTTACCATAATCGGAGTCTTTAAAGCATGCATCCATGTGATCCTGGTCATCATAATCAAGACTCTCAATGGAGCAACTCTTCTGGGGTTTTTTCAAGTGTTTAGTGGACTGCTTGCTGTTGCTGTTGCGACCAATGCCGACTCCTTTACTGGCCTTCTTAGTCAGTGAGCTGTGCATTTGCCAGATGTTCTTTGACTGACTGTTGTTTCTCGACTGATTGCTGCTCCACTGTTGCTGCAAGTTGTCTGACGACGACAAGTTGGCCATAGACAACATGCCCTGAATGGCCTCTTGTGTGCTCGGAGATGCGGGCGGCTGACTGTAAGTAAGTCAAGGAGACATACACAACAACAACACAGCCATTAAAGAACAGTCACACCTCCGGCAGGGATGAGAAACTTTGAGAAAGCCTTTGAATTCCTTGTAAATATCCCAACTTATGTCATTGAGCACTGTTGTAAGAGTATAGTACTGTACAGTAAAGTTAAGGTGTACCTAAAGTTGTAGGGGAAAAAATACACACAAGGTTTTGAAAACTTTGGCGGAGTTTTGTAGTGACCAGACGCTTTATATTTCATGGAATTTTTACGTCTTGGAAAGTGATGAAATACACTATATATCTTTGAAAATGGCCAATGGACTCTCCGTCGATGGACACAACAAAGCTACAAGTAAACAAAGCAGCCAGCACATCAGACCGAGCTACATCGAGCAACATTTCACTAACCAAGCATTAGACTGGCTATTTTATTGTCAAAAACCTGCTCGATCAGACTGAGTTTAGAGGCAGCAGCGGGTGAAGACTGGATGTGACGATGGGGGAAACCACTGTGTGGAGGAGCAGTCCATGATGATAGACTACAGCAGGCAGCTGTGGTGGCTGCGAGCATGGCTAATCCAGAGGAGCACTACTGACCACAGAGCTGGACTGGCGCACCGCAGACCATTGTTAGGATTTACAATTTAGGTGCCCAATATGAGGTATGTGTAGCGCACAACATTATCAGTGACCTATTGCGTGCACACATTAAAACAATGCAATGCTTTGGTGACTGATCACCCTGTGCACGTGATTGTTTCGGGCGTTTGTGTTTCCGCAGATTGCGCTGGAACACGTGACTCGTTGACCTAATTTAGTTTGCTCACCTAAAGTCAACTCTGCATTGCGTTTAATGTTGGTACATACAATGGAAGCATGCGCTTTGCACGTGGTCACAAATACTGAAAAATGAAGTGATTAATGGTGCAAGAACTCAAAAACATATTGTTAACATAAAAGTGTTTGGTTGAAAAAGTTACAAACTAATAGAAAATATACACTTAATAAAGCAGATAACATGAGGGGAGAAATGAATGAATTTATGACTGATGGTGAAAAAACAGGTGGTAAATGCTCCTGATGAAATGAAAAGGTTGTGTAACGATGTTAAAGATGGACATGATTCATTGAAGGGATTATTGTCTTTTGAAGAGGATGAAAAGCACAAAATATGGTTTAAAACCACAATGATGCCAAAAAAAAAAGATGAGGTTTTCAAATGTCACTTAATGGCTTTCTCACTCTTGTATATTAAAGCATGAATGCAAATACACACAAAGAAAAAATGCAAATGAAAACGATGACAATGAGGAACCCTCTCTTGAAGAAAGCATGCTAAACATAACCAGCAAAAGCAGCCAAAAAAGCAACATTGCTTTATCTGCTGAAGCTAAAGGCAGCAGCAGAAAGAGTTGCAGTGCTGGTTCGTATGAAAGTATTCATAGAGCGACATGCTGTGGAAGGAAAAAGAAGCAAAACTAAGGAGTACAAGTGAGATGCTTGATTTGGAGGCTGAACTGCCAGCATTTGAAACAAGATTGGGCATTGTAAATGAATGAAGACTGTCAGCATATTCAAAAGCAAAGAGTGCACTGAAGAAAAGTCGGTGTTCAAACCCCATCATGAAAATGACCCGTAAACGGCACAAAAAAAAACAGATTAAAAATGCCACAACGGAAAATAAAACAGCGGATGTGAGACGAAAGAAATAGGATGCATCAAACACAAGACAACAGCACCACCTCCTGAAAAACCATGAAAGCAAATGAAACACAACAGGAACACCAGGAACACCTTTTAGTGGGACAAAACAGAAAAGATGTTGAAATAAATCAACTGTCAAAACAAAATGAAACGCAATCTCATTCATTAACTACTCTCCAGGTGCCTGGAGACCTTTTGACCATTATGTGCAGAAAAAAAGAGATTACAGTAGCATTAATGAACTAGCAACACTCAATGACACACCCACCAAGAGACATTCCTATTTTTGATGGCAATCCTCAGCAACTATAGCAGTGTTTTTCAAACTTTTTTGAGCCAAGGCACACTTTTTTCATTGAAAAAAAATCTCGCGGCCCACAACTAGCTGAAAATGTGGCCCCCCCCCCCGCTTATTTTACCAATTAACGTGTTATATTGTTACTATAACCGTTTTTAACATTGAAGAATGATGTTATAACAGCTTGAATTGGAATCAAATGAACACAAACAAAACAGTATTTTATCATCTTTCATATTTATTGTTTCACCGTCATCCTGCATTCATGCGTCACAAATTCGCTTGTCTCTCGTCGAAACACAAGACAATTGGCTAGCTGTTGCTGCTCCCTAGCGGTATGGGAGGGTACTACATGATTACTTTCTGGGCGAAAGACCGCACAGGCATAAAAATTGGATATTTTCCCGCGGCACACCTGACAATGTCTCGCGGCACACCAGTGTGCCGCGGCACACCGGTTGAAAAACACTGAACTATAGAACTTTCATAAAAGCATTTGAACAAGGAGTGAAAAGTAAAGCAACGGCAGCAGACAGTTTGTATTCATTCATTCATTCATTTTCCGAACCGCTTTATCCTCACTAGGGTCGCGGGGGGGGGGGTGCTGGAGCCTATCCCAGCTGTCTTCGGGCAATAGGCGGGGACACCCTGAACCGGTTGCCGGCCAATTGCAGACAGTTTGTATTATTTGGGGCAATTCACCTGAGGCCAACCTCATGAATGGTGCAGAGGTGTCAACACATGGCTTCAAATTGTGGCTGTGCTGTGGCAAAAGGTTTTGCTGTAGGATTGTTTTGGAAATCCTTACAAAACTGCCGCTCCATAAATCAGTAAGGCTCTGTTATGGCAAACAATACGAGCAGAAGACACAGAAGCACTTCATAACTTTGCCCTATTTCTGCTCGTCCTCTCTGTAATATCATGGAAGAGTTGTAGTATGTGCAGGAACAGGATATGCCTGTGAATATGAGGGTAACCGTGGCTATGTTGTGCTATAACTTCGAGAATGCCGGCAAGGCTCACAACATTATGGAGTTCACACGATACAGAGCTGGTTTTGTTGGTGCAATTCATAGAATGGCATGTAAGAATTCTTCCAGAACCATTCTTTGGCAATCTGCATTGCTCGAGCCCTAACTCAACACCATTAAGTCGAGGCAAGTCAGTGCCGGGCAACAGAGTGAGGGGGAATGCAGCGGCTAGCATAGTGACTCCATTAAGCAGCAACGCTCATTCAAAGTTAATGAAACTGGCCGCTGCATTTGCTGCTCAACTGAACAATTGCTGGAAAACTGTAAGCTGTTTCGAAAGAAGAAACACATGGACTAAGTGTTTCGAATTAAAGAAAAGGGGAGTATGTTTGAGCTGCATTTGGCAGGGCCATATTAGCCGTGACCATGGTGCAAGATTGAAATGTGAAATTCGCAAGCAAAACCAACCAACAGCGGAACACATAAATTGACAGAAAACTACTCCACGAAACACCAGAGCTCATTCCCATTTCCCACACAACTTGGGGACATACAGAATATAAAATACTTTGGGTTCATAGTCATAACGGCCATCTGAAGGAAACCATAACTATGATGTTGCCCGTGACAAAAATGAGTTTGACCCCCCCTGATGTACAGTATTACTTGTTTTGCTTTCATGTGGAGGTTCACCTTTGTGGTGCAAACAATGGTTTTTGTGGCTGGCTCACCGCTAAAACTCATTTGCTGTGAGACGTTGGCCCAATGCATGCAGGAGGGTCTCCGGTGAGATGTATAGCTCAATGTCACTGTGTCACGGCTTTGACAGTACTTCAAAATATGTCCGAAAGCGGTCCATAGTGGGAAAAAAAGAGTGGACTGCGGACGACTGCCGTAGAGAACTGTGTGAAGTTAGCTAGCTGATCACAGGGTCCCATACTGCAATTCACAGGTAGGCAATTCATTTTTTGAATGGGCCATGCAACTCAGTTGTGTTAAATATTAATTTAATGTCTTTTTATAAAAATGAAAATTGCAATGTTTTAATAAGCTATCATTGTGTAACCTTGGTATTATTATGCTGTTGGAATTAGGAATAAAAAACAGAGAGAAAAAATGTTTATTCAGTTATGACATCTTCCTGTACACATACAAATGATAAATCTTGCCCAGATATGCCTCAAGTCAAAGTTAATAAAATGTTGCTCCTAACTTCAACAACAGAACGTCGTCATGAAATAATGTTCAATCGCTAATTAAGGTCGCCCAAAATCTCCCCCAAAAACCCAACAACAAAAATCGACTTAATTACACCTGACTGTTGCCAGATATTAGTGGTAAAATCAAAATGTTCCGATTAGGTTTAGGGCAGGGGTCGGCAACCCAAAATGTTGAAAGAGCCATATAGGACAAAAAAAAACAAAAAAACAAATATGTCTGGAGCCGCAAAAAAATAAAAGCCTTCTATAAAATTTACAATGAAGGAAACACATGCTGTTTGTATGTATGAGACTGGACTGTCTCAGAATTGTTTGTTATTCATTCCTTTGATGTGTTTTCACAAACGCCCCCATTGAATTTATTTTGTAATTTCCTCTTTTGTTTTGGTGCATTGTTTTCGCTTTTCTCAGTGTCCGTGAAGTGATAATTAATTTCCGTTTTTCTGAGGCTGTCTTTGAACGCCTCTCAAGTCGAACGTGAAGAGAGAAGGCACGGAGTCGGCCGCAGACGTGTCTGTTTGTCGAGACTGTTAAAAGCATAAATAAAGTGTACGTTTTAAAAAAAACAACATCACAGCTCTCCTTTTTCGGAGCTGCAACATGTATCTTTTTCTATTTGAGCTATATTAGCCTACTATCAAAATCTTTTTCCATTTTCAAACATTTTTTATAAAGCTCCAGGGAGCCACTAGATGTCGCTACAGAGCTGCATGCGGCTCTGGGGCCGCGTGTTGTCGACCCCTGGTTTAGGGTATGACTCAAAAAAAAACATTTTTTGGATGTCTTGAGCAGCTACATATGCTACCTATTTTTTTGTAGCTTGAGATGAAACTTTCAACCACGGGGCACTACAAAGACATTTTTCAGAAACTGCACAATGACCGTCGAAAATATCAATGTTTTGTTGGGCCTGATGTGTGTACACATTCATGAATTTTTGCCCAGCTTTAGACCCTAAAAATAGCATGATATTTCTTTGCAAATGGCGCATCGCGACTGCAACGAAATAAAAAGCTTTCATTAACTTTTCACCGTAAACATGTTTAGATGAAACACCCAAAGATTGAATACGATCAGATGAATTCTCTTGGGGGAGTTTGTGAAAATATGGCCTTTTAAAAGTCAAAAATTATGCCCAATTTCAAAATAAAGTCTAAATGCTGGACTTCCTGTTAGCTTTAGCAGATGGCGCAAAAATACTTTTTTGTCGGAGTTGGACTCTTAAATATGCCACTGAATTTTCACAAATCTAGGTGAAACATACAGCCAGGAATACTTTTAGATAAAATTTGTAGGGTGCGCTTTTAACGAAAATTACAGAAGGAATAAGAAAAATATTTAAATTCATGCCAGATCTGATATGTGTGTATAGTCTAATGAGTTGTCATCCATGTTTAAACTTTCAAAAAGAACATTATATTTCTCCGTAAATGGTGCATTGCTGTCACATCAGTGTGCAATGAAATCAAAAGCTTTAATAACTTAAAATCTCAAACCTCTATTGTAACAGGCAAAGTGTGAAGACCATCGGAAAAATTCTCTAGGAGGGTTTGTTCAAATACGACCTCTATACAAGGCCAAAAAATGGCAACAAATCCCAAAGTCAATCAAAATGACGGACTTCTTGTTTGGTTTAGCATATGGCTCTGAAAGACGTGGGCTGGTACATTCATTCATTCATTCATTCATCTTCCGAACCGCTTGATCCTCACTAGGGTCGCGGGGGGTGCTGAAGCCTATCCCAGCTGTCTCCGGGCAGTAGGCGGGGGACACCCTGAATCGGTTGCCAGCCAATCGCAGGGCACACAGAGACGAACAACCAACCACGCTCACATTCACACCTAGGGACAACTTAGAGTGTTCAATCAGCCTACCATGCATGTTTTTGGAATGTGGGAGGAAACCGGAGTACCCGGAGAAAACCCACGCAGGCCCGGGGAGAACATGCAAACTCCACACAGGGAGGCCGGAGCTGGAATTGAACCCGGTACCTCTGCACTGTGAAGTCGACGTGCTAACCACTGGACTACCGGGCCGCCCGGGCTGGTACATATGCATCCTAATTTTGGTGGATCTACTAGTGGTGAAACGTAAAACCCAGGATGCTTCATTAAGAAGGAATTATGATATGGAAAATGTGATTCCTGTCTTTGTCATAATAGTTTATCAAAAGCTGTCCCTTGTACCCGCTGTTGAAATGGTCGCGCCAAACTTTGAAGTCAAGTGGGTTAATCGTCTAGGAAAAGGGGACAAAAGTATGACCAGTGTGAAAATGCAAAATGGGCCAAAATCTGTATTAAAAATAGCTCAGTTCCTGTCCATTTTAGGGTTTAGCAACCTTAGTTTTTTTTTTTTTTGTCTGTCTTGAGGTGCTACTCCACGTACCTACCGATTTTCATAGCCAAAGATCAAACGCACTGGGACAGGGCTCTGTTAAACGTCTGCAGGAAGCCGCGACGTTGTGTATTTTCATGATCATAAGGCACACTTAAAAGTCTTACACTTCCTCCAAAATGGACGAGGCGCTTTATATGTGCACCGACTTCCAAAATCTGTGAAGGTTATGTGACTTAATGAGCGCTTTGCTTGATTGACTGATGTTGTGCGGACACACTGGTTATAGAGAGGAAAGGCGGACATGACTGAGGACAGCACGTGGACCTGAAAGGGGGAAGTGTGCGCGTGAAAGAGGACGCTAAAGGCACGCTCCCAGTAGGGAATGGTGCCGTTATGTGCATTGTGCAAAACAACATCAATTTGGCGAAGGGCACCTGAAGCACCGTTTAAACCGCAAACTGTCGGTTACACGGAAGAACATGGGAATCAGCCGCGAGAGAATTCAAGATCAATGAATCCATAGTGCTTGGTACTTTCGTTTTATTAAACGGCACCACCTATCCATCCGGGGAAAAGAATATCGTGGTGCAGCAACATCCGGCAGACTACAAGGAAAAGCTGACCAAAAAGGGGCGCATGAGGTCGGCTTTTCCTATTGTGCTTGGTTTCCATGGTAATGGACAGAAACTGCCACCTATGGTGATTTTTAAGAGGAAGATGTTGCTTCGACAAAAGTTTCCAGCCGGAGTCATCATTAAGGCCAATGAAAAGGGCTGGATGGACCAGGAGGAAATGAGAGAGTGGCTGAGTGAAGTGTAGGTAAAGAGGCCTGGTGGTTTTTTTACCCCCCACGCATCATTGTTCCTGTTGTCACTGCGTACCTCGTTTATTTATCAGAGATGAAAGTGGACTTTTCTGAAAATTCCGGAAAAAATAAAAAATTATATATACTGTGTGTGTGTGTGTGTGTGTGTGTGTGTGTGTGTGTGT
>NW_017805151.1:292960-305659 GCF_001891065.2 Hippocampus comes | reverse complement strand
TCAAAATGACGGACGGCCTTAAATTTTCCCCGTCCAGTCTTAAAAAAAACCATCAATGATTGTCCGCTAATATAACCTCTTCAGGAACAGAAATATAAAAGATGTAAATGTTTATCCAGTCTTGTTTAACTTAGATTTCGTTCCAAAAGACAGGCTTTGTTATCAGAAATCACCCCTCCTCCTCACAAATAAAATATGAAATCTCGGGTTTGCTTCGGGCTCGGGCCTGCAAATCAAGTTAAGTGATCGGGCTCATGCACCCTTTGTGGTTTCCGTTCTCGCCGAAATTTCGAAATCTCAGAGATATGGCGAGGCCATGAGAATGCGAGGCGAGGGTATTACTTTTGTGGCGACGCAACTCGAGCTAGTCCGCTGCTCTCTACTATGCGTGCGTCAGCGCGAACATGTACGCAAGCGCGTCTTTTGATTTCAACCAATAAGCGCTGACGCAACGACGTCACACACCCAACGTCACACACAACAACAACTAAGCTAAGCTAGCCGAGACGACACTCGAAGTTGGACGGACACGTTTTTCTGCCAATCTGTGTGTTTCCCTTTTTGTCCAAATATATTTTTTACGACAACTGTCTTGTCCACGGTGTCTTTTATTCGTTCCACTGGGGTTTAGCAAATGAGAAAGAGACGAAAATCTCTACTGTTACTAGTGTTAGTGTCTCAACATGGCTACGCTCGTGAAAGCAAAACAACGAACTCAAACGCGTCTTCGTTCAATGTTGTCAACTAATATCCGGATTAATTTTAGGCAAATTTTCCTCAATTCTCCGGAGATATTTTCATAAAAATGTGAAAAACCCGGAACTCCGGGAAAATCCGGAGGACTTTTATCTCTGATTGATTTATTGTGTGTGTGGGGGGGTGGGGTAAGCTTGTCTGGCAGTCAAATTTGTCATCAGTTCCAATGTGTGCAAATGTAGATAAATCGAGTTCAAATGCAAAGGGGTGAATATCTACTCTGCTTTGCTTGGAATTTTAGTTCTTGCCATTACTTCGTATTTGGGACAATGAAACATTCACAAAAACTCACTAAATTTTGCACACTCATCGGCCTGCGTGAAATAATTGATATTTTCAAGTTGTCATAAACGAGGAAAACAAAATGGCTCTGTCAATTGCGGCCATGGTCTAAACTGAACAGGAAAGTGAGCTATGAATTTTTGAATGTCCATTTTTGCAGATTTACAGGGGTTATAGTTTTGCAACTTGTCCTAAAGGATTCATTTAATTAACTACAGTTTTTGAAATACTATATTATGATGAGGATGGGTCATTAAAATGTAAATGTCATTCGTCACAAAAACTCTTCTGCATGTGCTCCCAAAAAAAAAAAAAAAAAAAAAATGTACATGTATACAATCACATCTTGAAGACATGATTGCCTTGAAACTGTCTGTGTTTCATCCTGAAATGTTCAAGACGACCGAGAAAAGCAAAACCTTTTTATTTTGCCAAAAGCTGTTGCCGTGGCGATGCGTTGTTTGGCAAGAACAATGATGCTGATTTTGCTGGAACAGTATTAATATTCATGAAAATATTTGAAACTGCACACACATCACGCTTGGCCAATTAATCACGATTTTGTAAATTCATTTTGGGGTTAAAACAACCAAATGGCTTAGTTGTGCCATCAACACATTTTTAATGAAACAGCCCAAGACCTAAAAGTAAGTCTCTGGAGCCCTACACAAAACGAAGTCTGCCATGTTTAAGTTCCTTTCAAATTTTGGCTCATTTGTAGGCTGTTATAGAGGCCATATTTTATCAAAACAGCTTTTAATCTGATATACTGACATTTACATTTTCAAAACAATTCCAATGTGTCAGTATCCCAATGTGCCAAGACCCCAACATTGCAAGGGCTGCAATGGCCCTTGAAATTGCTGCAAGTTCCTGATTGTTTTTGTTGAAATTATTATTATGTTAGTGCGAGCAACAACCGCACATAATCATATCTTGTCAAAATTTGACACTTTTTATGAGTTTAGACCTGAAGACAAATTAATTTTTAATCAAAGTGGTCGTGTGACTTACTGGCTGAAGGCATACATGGCAATGGCGAGTGATGAAAAAAGCTGAAGGGGCGTGGCCTGGACGGGGGCGTGGCCTGGACGGGGGCGTGGCTACTTACAAAAGTGGCACTAAACATGCTGAAGATGAAGTGTATTAAATTTACACAGTTTGAAAATTGAACAAAAAAAAATCCCAAGATTTTCAAGTGAAAATTTGTGCAATTTTGCCAATGCATTCCTGGTGAGCACCAATATGTAACTCCAAATTTGCTGCTCAAAATCAAAACTAAAAAAGTAAACACATTCTCTGCCATATTTAAGATTTGTTCATGACTTGTATTCATAAAGTGTTGTGTAAATGTGATAAAAAGCTGTTGATTCTTACCTCATACAGTGATAGTGAATATTTATTATGCAAATAAAAACAAATAAATGTTATCATGCTGTTGCTACAAATGCATACCAAATAAAATTGAAAATATCATCCTCGTATATTTGAATAAAAAAGTATATACCTCGGAGTGTGCCTGTCTATCGTCCACGGGAGCCATAGTTAATTAAGTCACTACAATACACACAATAAGCTTTGCCTGCTACGTCTGGTTTCTTCAAAAATTGCCCAAGAGCTTTTGTAACTTCGTCGAACTTGGAACCAATTTTAACCTTTACAGTGACTTTTCTGTCAAGCCAGTCCAATCGGAATTTATTCTTGACATTTGAGTCAATTTCTAGGATTAAAGACTCCTGATCTTTCGTCAAAAATTTCATAATTCGGCTCAAAACGATCCCAGAACAATGAATTTGCGAGACGAACAGGCCGCCATGAATCAGGTAAAACAATATGTTACATGCAATTTGATTGGTCCAATCGCTTGTAGTTAACCAATCGCTGGGCCGTTTATAATCGAGCTAAGACTTCCGCAACAAATAATGCCTTCAGTGATCTGATTAGTTGAAGCTTTCATACACGTCCAATCGCAGGGCTGTTTACAAACGGAAAACGGAGAGACTGTTCGGGAGAGCTCGTGAAAACTCGACGATAAGGTACCTGACCGCCCCTAAAATTTTCTCAACGGATTTAGACGATTCACAAAAATGATCAATTTAAGAAATAAAACGGCGGATTTCCGCGGATCCGCGGAAAATTGCCATGTATGTGAAGGAAATATTTAAATCTTTGCATTTTTTTTTCCAAACTGTTTAACCAGATTTACCTCACATTTGCTCTGAAGTTTATTTAGGCCTTCATGATGTTGCAAGACCAAGTTTATGTATTTTAACGAAAACCTGCTGCACTGTTTGGGAAGAAAACGACACAAATTTCTCTGGAGCCCTACTCTAAACTTAACAGGACGTTGGCTATTTTTAATTTCCTTGAAAATTTTGCCTCATTTTTGGCATTTTACAGATATTTACATATTTTGTAAACGTAGCTTTTAATCTGATGTACTTTATTCAAAAAAATTCCAATTCCTATGTGCCAGTACCTCAATGTTCCCAGGGCTGTGAGGGCCCTATACAACTGTTCGCGCATTAATCGGGCCTCGGCCTGGTGAAATTTTAATGTTAAAGTTCTCATACACATTTACGAAAAAACTGCGCCACCTTCACTGGGAAACAAAATTTAATGGCAGTATATTTGACCTAGGACTACGAAAAATTGCACGTGTAGCACACCAGGACCTAAAAATTAGTCAATTTCAGCCAAATGCGAAGATGTACAAGAAGGGAGCTATCATTTCTCTTTTTAATGTCTAATTTTGGCCTGTTTTTTGGACATTTACAGGGGTCATACTTTTGCGGTCTTGTCCTCGAGGGTTCATCCTACTGACTTCAGACTTGGACTGTACCATCTCAAGACCTGGAAGAACCAGAGGGGGAAAAAAAAATCTGGAATTTTTGAAATACGATATGATGGGGCGGGGCATTCAATTTTGGTTTCATAGTTCCTTCGCCAAAAATATCAGAAATGCTTTATAACTCCCCTGCACATGCCCCACCCAAAATAATCCCAAATTTCATGAGTATGAATTGTCATGGCCTGAAGTCATCCACATGACAATATTTTATGATATTTATTGCACTTATTTTATATTTTAATTTACTGCATTGAGCACATTGAACACATCCGACTGACGCTGACCATGCTCAAGGCCGAACATTGTTACTTGATGGCAAAGGGCGTGGTCAATACCATGCTAAAAAGTCTGATGCTTGACCACGACATTAAAAGCTGCTGTAACTTGACTCGGATGATCCTATCCTCTCAAATTGTCACAGATTTGATGATCGTCCAGGCCTGAAGACATCTACGAACTTCTTTTTCATTGTGGTTGTAGCGCCAACTACTGGCAAAATGAAATGTTATTTTTTGATTTTTTCCGAACAGCAGGTTCATCATATCTACCTTACATTGCTCGGAAGAGTGTTTAGGCCTTCAAGATATAGGCAATGACAATAAACTACACCGTCTTTTGTAAATAACAGTCGTACCTCTACTTACAGGCGGCCCGGTGGTCCAGTGGTTAACTCCCTGTGTGGAGTTTGCATGTTCTCCCTGGGCCTGTGTGGTTTTTCTCCGGGTACTCCGATTTCCTCCCACTTTCCAAAAACATGCATGGCAGGCTGATTGAACACTCTAATTGGTCCCTAGTTGTGAGTGGGAGTGCGGATGGTTGTTCGTTTCTGTGTGCCGTGTGGCAACCGGTTCAGGGTGTCCCCTGCCTACTGCCCAAAGACAGCTGGGATAGGCTCCAGCACCCCCCGCGACCCTTGTGAGGATAAGTGGATCGGAAAATGGATGGATGGATGTTTCATAAAACATAAACATGCATCAAAATATGTAACAAATACATGTTAAAATTAGATTATTTCACAATATATTACAGTTGTGCAAAATGTAACAAACAAAGAATAAAGAATAAAAATGATAGTCATTTAACTTTTAACTGCGTCCTCATCGTTTTTTTGCCCTCTTTAGTCCATGTTCTCTCTCAGAGTGTTTTTTCCTGGTGTTTTGTAAAGAACCAATCCAAGGACGTTCGCTTTTGTCACCTTTTAATCATCCTTCAAAAATGTCCAAGGCATCGTGAGCGATTGCCGAATGGTGAACACTTTTTCTGGGTGATTCACATTTACGTAAAACTATTGGAACACCTCATGGCCTGAGGGGCGAATGACGAGGATGCTGCATAGATGCAAACGGGGGGGTCCCTCTTAGCCAATGGGATGCCAGGATGATGCTCGGTAATAGCCAATAGCAGAGCAGCTATAAATATGTTGTATTCAGGAAACTCGGAGCTGCGAGTAGCAGGCCATACTGTATTTTTACCTTTCGTGTCTTGAAATTTATTTCGGAACAAGAGGCAATATTTTCCTGTTGAGGCGTTTCATATCTTAAACATTTCGTATGAAGAGACGTTCATAAGTAGAGGTACCACTGTAGTTGTAAGCTTTTGTACATCGTTCAGTCCTCCTCCAAGGTTACGCCCCCCCCCAAATTATGAAATGTATTATTTCTTTTTAACCAAGAAAAACAATTTTAATATTCATGATCAATTATGAATTTTTTAAAAATGTACTTGTGAAATGGCGCTGACAAAGGGTATTCCAGAAACCCCCTGAACAACACAGTTTGTTGTTTTATCATATACTGTAGATTTCATCCATTACACGAAGAAGCCTGACTTTAGATGTAGTAGCATGTATCCAACATTGTTTTGGTTGTGTGAACTTTGACATTTAAACGGAAAAAGAAAAACAGGTCTCGCCATATTGTAAATAGAATTTACACAAGTACATCTGAAATGAAAGAGGTATGTAGGTATAATAAGAGGTATAATTCGAACAACGTCAATGTTGTGAGGATTTGTTTAAACGTAAGACAATAAGTGAGTATTCGCTGCGTCGAACCTTGACAAAAGGGAAGTCACCAGGATTCGAGCAAAGGAGCGAGAGGCCAGGCTACAGCAAGACACCTTAAAAGGTATGAGAGTTCTGTGCTGCGCTCTCATTTGTGGTCATCTCCCAACCCAGAAGTTGGGGGTTCAATCCCCGGCCATTGCAACCATGTCAAAGTATCCTTGAGCAAGACAGTGAACCCCTGGTTGTTCCTGATGCTATGTCATCAGTAGATAAATGAGCTAACAGCGTGAAGTGCTTTGAGTACCAAGTGACAGCCCATTTACCATTTATGAGTCTTGGGTTTTTCCAGCTTGTACGGTTGAAAGACTGGGAGTAAAAGCCCTTTTCTTTCGACGAAACACATACAAGCCTTGTGGAGATGACGGTGCGGCCTCCCCAAATGTGCAAGTGCTCCTGTGTCAAGAGGCCAAACCCATGAGGCACAAGCCATTACTTTTGTTTTCGACATTTTTCCTCCACCTGATACCTACGGCTGTCTGCACCAGTGAGGCCTGCCTGAACATGAGAAGAAATAAATTCATATCTCCAAGTCTATTTGGAGAATACAGAACCAACTCCGACGCATAAATTCAACAACTGAAACATTACCAGCCTATGCTGAGTTGATAGTTTCCAATTAAGGTTTTTGAAAAAGCAGTGAGGTAACTCTAAAATCTCAACTTTGTTCAAGTATAAAGTCATCATCATCCAATTAGGTTTAGTCCCATATTCAAGAATCATTCTCCTCTTTTAGAACTTGGTTTTCTCTGCTTTATTCACCTTTCACTTTCGTCTTCTGTGTTTATCTTATGGTAACCACATTATTTTAACCCTGCATTTAGTCTGTGTGAGTAGTTTAGAAAAAAATCTTTATCTACATATCAAAAATGACTCACGGTGTTGTGAGGATGAATTAAATCATGGCCTCCGCATGAGCAAGAACCTTAGGAAATGAAGTCACCTTCTCACAACCCAATTTCATTCCTGTTTTCGAACAGTAAGTAGAAGGCATCCGTTTACGAATATGCACAGATCTTACCAATAATAGTGTACATTCAGCCGTCTTCTCATACGAATGGAAGAGGAATGTTCACAATCAACTTGCGATCTCCACAGTAAATACTTAACAGTTAACAAAAAGAGTCCATTTTGATTATAGTTGACTCCTACCCAACTGAAGTGTAAAAGGGTACACAGGTTTACAAAGACAGCAAGTGAAGCAGAAGAAAGTATGTGATGTGCCTACCTGTTGGTGCTGTAGTCAATTCCACCCACTTGCTTGCTGGCCTGCAGCAAGTCAAGAATACCTGCCGCACTGCCACTGTTTTTATTTATTTTTGTATTTAAGTAGCAACATTTACCCTCGGGCTTGGCGTCTGTGTCTATATGTAGAGTTTCTTCATCTGAAGAATCAGCACTCTGATTCTAGAAAACAAATTGCAAGTGAATAGACATTCAAAAGAAATAAATAAAACTGACACAGTTGAAAAAACATGTAAATAAATCAAATGCAAATGACTATGCAGAGTGTCATTTGGCAGTGAGAAAACCAATGTTGCGAACCCAAACCCGCCACCCCTTCACCATAAAAAGAACAATACGTGCTTTAACCCCTGTACCTCAACTATTTATTAGAGATGAAAGTGGACTTCCCTGAAAATTCTGGAAAATACATATATAATTTTAACTAATTTACCAGGTTTGGCGACCTTTCTAATGTAGTCGGACAAAAACATCTCCGTTCAAGTCCTTTTCCTCAAGCCATGACCACTTGAACGTGTTCCTAACACTTGCGTCTATTGCACGTATGTCAGCTTGCCTGTCTAACTGTTTGAACATTGCGCTGGGCCCGTACCTGGCCGATCACGCATGAATTAAATACTTGACATTCAATTAATCTGCCTTTTGTGTGCACACGTGCATCCTCTGTGGCTTCCGTTCTCACTGAAATTTCGAAATCTCCGAGATATGGCAAGGCTAAGAGAATGCGAGAGGAGGGGTGTTACTGTTCCTAGTGTTAGTGCCTCAACATGGCTACACTCGTGAAAGCAAAACAACAAACTCAAATGCGTGTTCATTCAATGTTGTCAACTAATATCCGGATTAATTTTAGGCAATTTTTCCTCAATTTTCCGGATGAAATTTCATGAAAATTTGAAAATCCGGAATTCTTTCAGACTTTCATCTCTATTTTTATGGATTTGCGATTATAAGTACGACTTAAATGTCTTAAAAATAGGTTATGGAATGACTTCTATTGATAACTTTCAAAAAATATGTCATTGTGATTCTTCTGTATATGTGGATGTGGCGTAGGAAGACCATAGCCAGATCCTTATCAGTCCAGTTGTACTGTATGCCGAATTTACCACATGTCAGGGCCCGAGACTAACATTTTGTTCTGGTTGCGTTGGCGCTTATGTTTGTTGCACCAAAATTTTTGACCAAAACACATTCACAGTGCTGCCTACCTATTGAAATTTGCTTCCCGGACAATTTATCAAAATCTTCATCCATCAATCGTTTGAATCGCTTATCCTCATGTGGGACGCGGGCATGTTGGAGCCTATCTCAGCTGACTTCAGGCAGTAGGCGGTGTGAACCCTGAACTGGTTGCCAACCAATCGCAGGGCACACAAAGACGAACAACCATTCACACTCAGAATCACACCTTGGATCAATATAGACTGATCAATTGACCAACATGTTTTTGGTTCTGTCCTTCCCCCTGTTAATGATTGCTTTGTTTATGTTCCTCTGGACGGGTTGTAACTAGGAAAGTAAATTCCTTGTGTGTTTTAAATACTTGGTCAATAAATCTGATTCTGATACTGAAAAACTTGTTCTCTGTGGTTTTTTTTTTTTTTTTGGTCCAAAATTGGCTCATTTGGGTGAAACCAATCCATGTTCTACTGCTGATTACAAAAAAAAAACAAGATAATGTAGAAACAAACATTATGTGTGACAAAACAAGCGTCTAATCTTTTGTTCTGTTTCATGTTTACATTGTCATAAAACACAAGTTCCCGTGAGCCTTGAAAGATCAGTCAGATTGGTGTAAATTGTCTGGCACTCAACAGTTATTTGTTCTATAATGGCTGCCATTGAAAGGGTTAATTGTGTTGAACTGTATTTGATGTACAAACAACATTTGCTACAACTTATGCATTTCCATATAGTGGAGAAAAAAAAATTCTTTTTATCCTATCTTATTTTTCACACCAGTTTTTTTTGTAACCAATTTCTTTGTGAGTGACATTAAAATTGAATGAGGACAGCACCAGAAAGACGAGAAGACGCTTATGGTTCTTCTTATGTCAAGGTCAGACGAGACGCAAGTACCCCGATTTTGACCAGACAGTCACACACAAATGTTGATGTCGTGGCCCATGTTGATGTTACTGCGGCTTAGCTCATGTAGTTACATACTGGACAATTGGTCTGGCGTGTAGGACAGTTCACGACCACGACACAAAAAGTTCAGATGTCAGAATTTTTGTCTGTTTTGCCACATAGTGTGGCATGTCCTCCGTCGTCCTATGATTGGTTCCTCGGCATTGACCAACAGTGAGATGGAGCGAATCGCCAGTCACTCCCTGACAAGCCCGCAGATGGAGATGTGTCCCTCAACATATCTCTGTCAGAAAAAGGTGTGGGTCCTTGCTGAAGTTTGAATTTGTTTATTTTGATTATTTTCTGTTTATACCGCATAAATGTTCTTCATCACAGAGCAACATGCAACTGGTATCAAATTTCCAGATCATCAATACAGTTTAAAATAGCCTCCATGTAGTTACATACCTTTGACACCAAGGGCTTGGTCTTTGTTTTTTTGGTTGGTTGTATAGGTGCTCTGATTTCTGACAAAACTGCAAAACAATAATCAGAATTAAAAAAACGATTGACTGTATATGTTTAGTTTCATCAGTGTTTGTTTATTCACAATAATATCCAAATAGTCAGTGGATTTATTGTTTGTGACGTTGAATGAAACTGCCATCAGTCTACTGATGTAGTACTTGACTCATTACTTAAGGCCTTAAATACAAATGTAATTTTCTCACATGCCAAAATGCTTACTATCAACACCTGGCCGTGGTATTTGGGAACCAGGACACACTGGTGAAAATATGGGTACCAGGGCATGAGCAAGACATTTATTGAACAGGGAAAATAAGGTGCTGATGCAATACGACAATGGAGGATACATGCAGAGAATGTGGGAGGCATGGATTCTTCAGAACCCCACATCAGCACTGAGCAGGAAGCCACTGCGGGCTTAGTGTTCAAACATCAACAATAGGAAGTTGCTATCACAGTTGGGGATGGATGAGCTACAGTGTGCATCATCTGCAGTAGATGCTGCGGCACGGGGGAGAGATGATACAAGATAATTCGGGGAGTGGCTACATCATCACCCCAAACATCAAGAGTGGGTTCCAAGCCGCACAATCAGAAACCTCAGTTATCCTAGAGATGCTTGGCTATGAGACGAACAGCCGTAAGAAGCATCGGCCACCTCGGTGGAAGAGAAGGCTTGGGGTAAGCATAAGGCAAAAATAAGGCGATCCGGAGAGAAGTTAGCCTCCTAACAGTGCAAAGCAAATGTTTGAACCTTAAGAACTGCCCAAGGAATATAGGAAGATATGCACAGGTGAGGCATTTCAGACTGCCAAGCAAAGACTTACTGCCTTGAGTACCCGCCTGAAGAGGTACATCAGCGTGGTAAAGGCCATGAGAATTAACTCAATAATGTTCACTAGGTCTCCTATTATTGACAAGGTAGCATCGAAGGTAGACTGAAACAGACCCATCCAAGGCTGAGACAGAGCAATACTGGAAGAGTATCTGGGAGAAGGAAGTGTCGCACAATACCAATGCCCAATGGCTGGCAGACTTACAAGCAGAGCACAGCAACATCCCAGAACAAGAACCAGTACTCATAACAGTGACAGATATCGAAGCAAGAGTATCAAAAATAAAAAGCTGGACAGCACCAGAGCCCAACATGATTCATGCCTACTGGCTAAAGAAGCTAACTGCTCTCTATGAACGCTTGGGAGCACAAATGAATTAGCTGCTAACTCTGTGACACCTGTCATTCACTGAATTACACAGCAAATTGATACAGAAAAAAAAGTTATATATCGAATTCATTTGCAGTGCGTTCACTGCGCTGGATAGGTTTTCTTGTGCGCTAAGAGTGTGCGACCAGTGCGCAGCTGCGCAGCTTAGAGGGAACATTGGTTCCGTTGCATCTCCGATAAACGTAAATCAAAATGAAAGATACCTTTCATTGTATTGCCTCACGTCGGAAACTTTGCTTGTCTCGAAGCATAAGGCAATTTCCCTAGCTGCTGCTGCTCCCTACCAGTATGGAAGAGTACTACATGATTACTCTTCCAGGCGATCAACCGCACAGGCATACATACTGGATAATTTCCTGTGGCACACCTGACAATATCTGTGCCGAGGCACACCACAGGGTTTGAAAAACACTGGAATAGAGGACCCAGAATCAAGACGGCAGACATCGCCAAAGGTGGATGAGAACAGAGTTTTTATATTGATAAAAACTGATTGTGAAGTACTAGATTGTACTGTCGAAGTTTGACGTTCTTGTGGTGATGTATTGAAAGATAAAGGTAACTGTTTGTTGTTGTTTTTTTTTTCCTTTTAGTAATATCCTCAAATACGTGAAATGCTCTTTAATGCTACACATCGGCCTCTTTCCAATCGATACGCGCGGGTATGAGTGTTTGGAAGGCCGATCGTCTGTGAATCTGTCAAGGTGAACGTAGATATAATGTACATTTTTTACACACACACACACACACACACACACACACACACACACACACACACACACACACACACACACACACACACACACACACATTATATACAGTAGCACCTCTACTTACGAACATCTTTTCATACGAAATTCCCAAGTTACGAAACGCTTCAACAGGAAAATATTGCCTCTTGTTACGAAATCATTTTCAAGATACGAAAGGTAAAAATACAGTATGGGCTGCTACTCGCAGCTCCGAGTTTCCAGAACACAACATACTTATAGCTGCTCTGCCTTTGGTTATTGCGGAGCATCATCCTGGCATCACATTGGCCAAGAGGGACCTCCACCGTTTGCATCTGTGAGTGTGGATAGATAGATATGTGTCTATGCAGCGTCCTCATCATTCGCCCCTCAGGCCATGAGGTGTTCCGATAGTTTTACATAAATGTGAATCACCCAGAAAAAGTGTCCACCAGTCGAGCAATCGCTCATTATGATGATGTTTGCCTTGGACATTTTCGAAGGACTGCTACAAGCCGACAAAAGCAAATGTCCTTGTATCGGTTCTTGACAAAATGCCAGACAAAAACCACTTCTGAGAGAGAACATGAACCAAAGAGGGCAAAAAACGATGCGGACGCAGTAAAAAGTTAAATGACCATCATTTTTATTCTTTACAGTATTCTTTGTTTTTTACATTATGAGTTTTATACATTACAACTCAAATTTATTGTGAAATAATCTAATTGTAACATGTATTTGTTACATATTTTGATGCATTTTTATACTTTAGAAAACATCTATGTCTGAATTTGGGGAATCTTGGAACAGATTAGGGCATTTACATGGAAAACGTATCTCTACTAACAAAATCTTCTCGTGAAGAAATTTCTTCTAGAACCAATTAATTTCGTGAACAGAGGTACCACTGTGTGTGTGTGTGTGTGTGTGTGTGTGTGTATATAAATA
>NW_017805151.1:265433-282791 GCF_001891065.2 Hippocampus comes | reverse complement strand
TATACACACACACACACACACACACACACACACACACACACACACACACACACGAATGCATTAACATCCAGTGACCCCTCACTATATTGCATTTCATTTATCGTGGCTTCAGTACATCATGTTTTTTTTCAAGAGTACTACTGTATTCAGAAAAAAAGGCAGAATGACTCAAGAGGTTTGGTACATGCCTGTACGCATGATTAGTTCTCGGTGCGACGTAGACCAATGGATTCATCCCGTGAACTGATTGGCTGCATATCTTCGCAGCCCCGCCCAGCACCTTCCATTGCGTCTCATCACGATGTTGACTCTCTGATAGTCTGCCTGCCTCTCTCTGGCTTACTGTCTCTTCTGTTTTGTTTGCTACATGCGCGGCGGGGGGAGCAAAAGCGAATGCGAGCGAGTGCGAGCGAGAGAGAGAAAGAGAGAGAGAGAGAGAGAGTGAGGGGTGATTGGGCTTCAGCGAAAGCTCTTCTCTTCTCTCTTCCTCCTAATCATCTTATCATAAACACATCGGCTGCGCAAGGATAGCTAGCCAGGAGCTAGCTGGAGGCTAACGGCGGCCACACTGTCAACACAAGTCTCTTCACCTCTCAGGAGGCAATGCTGATGAATGTTAACTACTGTACAAGGTTTTATTATTAAAGATCTAAGTAAATATGTATGTAGTCTTTGTCTCAAACATGAAAAGTATAATCACTGTTTAAATATTTTAAACATGCTGTTACCCAAATACGCTTCAAAAAAAAAAAATCCAGGGGTGGGGGGAGGGGTCAAACCCTCCTTAGCGGTTTTTCACTTATCACGGGGTCCCGGTTCCCATTGACCGCGATGTGAGAGATCACTGTATATATGAACTGCCATTGGAAGATTCATAACACAATACTCACAGGAAAGTTCTCTCTTCATGGTGTTCTTTTTCCGTCGTATTGGGAATTCATCAATCTTCAGTTCTCCCTCATCTGAGACGTATTCATACTCATCTCTCACTGGCTTGGGTTTGTCCTCTTTTAAGTTTTGCAATGTTCCAAAAATACTTGCCTCAGTCTGAGCTTTCACTTTCTTTGAGCTAAATAGGAAACAACAGGATAAAGAAGAGCATCTTAGCAAGTCACTTGGGCCTACTCTCATATCCAAAATGAAAGCCAAAATTAAAAAAAGATCCATCTTGCCATGCAATTTTGCCATTGGTCAAAATGAATTGATATTGTTGAGTGAAAGAGCTCTTCAAATATTGGTGTGTTGATAGTTACCTGCTTTTATCGTGATGTTAACTTCATTTCTCTCAACATGAATGCCAATGCACACTGTTGACACTGCTCATGACTTATTCATTCATTTTTACTTCTATTAAAGATTCAGCCCATTAGCACTGACAACTCTTCCTTGACTTCAACACCATTTTATCACCTGTCCTCAAGGGAGGAAATGTTTTCCGCTGATTCAGATTACTGTCCTGTGGTTGTCTCGGGAACCTTACGCCACGTGAGCCACCACTTAAATGCTAATGGCAGTAAAAAGGACTGCCCACTGCTTGCAGTTAACTGGCTACTCTTGGCCACATGTAGCTGTCTACTTGCCTCCTCATGCAATCATCTACCTACACTCGGTCTCCTCTATAAATACTAATCCTGCAAAAATAATAATGATAATTAGCTTAGACAAGCATGGTTTTGTTGTGTTTTTGGCTGGTCTTGCTGGCATCACCAGTTTACTAGCAGTACAATAGCAGGATGCTGGTCTTGTCATTAGCAAGACCAGTCGCAAAAGCACAACAAAAACAGCCAAAAACCAAACCTTATGTCACTGCGCAATCTGCTGTAACAGCCACCCAGAAAAGACCAGCATGCTGTTACCCCGCTGTCAAGATTCCAGATGGTCACCAGCTATTCACCAGCTCCCGGTCGGGCCCAGCAACATGCTTGGCCCTGCTGGGTGGCTGAGGCTTTTTTTTTTTTTTTTTTTGCAGGGAACTTTCAGGACAGCACTTGACACTTTGTTGTCACATATTTCACCTACATTGGATTCTCTTGTCCTAGTTAACATTGAATAGAACCGCATTACATGTTAATGTTGCACACGGCATCAAATGCAGCCTGGTCAATATGGTTAATATTTGTTAACTGTGGGTTTGTGAAGCTCTTTCAGATTTTTTGTGAACAAGGGCTATACAAATACGATACTTGATGGAGAACTTTGTTACATTCACTCAAATTGGCTCTATTAATCACTCTGACCCATAGAATAAGACTAAACTTTTAAAAGTTGATGGCCTGACCTAAAACAATAGAGCCACTTTCACTCGACATCATCAATAGCAACACACACATCACAGGCTGTGTCTGAATGTGGACAATATTCCCTAAATAGTGCACTATTAAGGGGTTACATTATTTTGTAGAATGATCGAATGTCCAAAAGGAAAAATGCAGTGCACTCAAAATGATCCACAATGCACTTTTCAAAGAAGCAAGCATCGATAGTCACTCAACAGGTTCATATAGACCACATTGCGAGCAAGAAAAAAACCTGGCACAAGAGTGAATATCAAAGCGTTACATTAACCATACCCCATGGAAATAATGTATTCATGTTTTTAATTGAACATATGTAACACAAAGGAAATAAAATATCCTTTAAAATATTTCTTAACAATAAAAAAATCTGGGATGTTAATTTACTGGTGCTTCATGACAGGTATGGTGGTCACGTGATATGTGACGGGGAGAAAGTAGTTAGGTCGCTGCCCAAATTGCCAAACAAAATGAGGGGACTACTATACTGTACAGTTAATAAATATTGCGGGACCATATAGTGAATGTGGGGTTATGGAATAAGGATGGACGTTTGGAAAGAGTCATTGATTCAAATCACCAGGAGACACATTGTAGCCTGAGAGTTAGTATTTGAATAGGTTCAAAAGATATCAACATGCCGAGCTGTTGTGTGTACAGGTGTACAAATCTGAACATCTTTCTCAATTCCAAGAGGACACAGGCCATTTCAGAACCATTCCAGGACTCCAGCCAAAGTACCTTCACACGAATCTTGAGGTTGCATTTCAAAATACAACAGCTCTGAAATTTGCAATTTCAACTATTAAACTTGATTTTTATTTTTTATTTTTTAAATCATTCAAAATTCTTATTTCATTCTCCCGCAACCTGACCAGTTCTCGGGCATTATTACAACCATGGGGATTCAACGAAGGTAGTTTCACACAAATCCAATGTTGTATTTCAAGATAAAATTCTGAATTAATCAGTGGCAGTGTAGACACTGCCACTGATTAAAATAATATAAATAAATAACAATGCAAACTTTGTTTTCCTGCAACCAGACCACCATCAGGGCAAACTAGATCACTCCGAGTAACCAACCAAAGTACTATCATGCAGATCTGATGTCGCATTTCAAAATAAAAAGCCTCCAAAATCAGCAATATGATTTATAGACCCGATTTCAAAAAATTTAAATTCTCTTATCTCAAAACCAGACTGACTTGACAGGACACTAGAATATCAGAGGACTCCAGCCAAAGTATTTTCACACAAAGCAAGGGCTCCAGAGTCTTTATGTAGGTCTTGGGCTGTGATATGCCACCAAATTTTGGTAGATTTTGATGAAACAGTTAAATGAGGTTTGATTTAAAATATTTGGAGGGCGCAACGACGCCTTTTATTTTTGAAAACCGCACAATAAACTCATCAAATAGGGATTATTTTAATAAGCATAATGTGTGTACCAAGTTTCATATACCTAAAGCCCATCAAAATCGGCATCATGTTTCTGAGCAAACAGAGCATTGCCACGGCGACAGCGTTAGATGAAAGAGCTTTGCTTTTACAATATATGTTGAACATCTTAAGATGAAACACCCGCATTTTCAAGACAATAAGGTGAGATGTTGAGGAGTTCTTTGAAATGTGACCTCTATAAAAGGCCAAAAATCGGGCCAAATTTGAAATAGTATTCAAAATGGCGGACTTTCTATTAGGTTTAGCAAATGGCTCCAAGATACTTTTTTGTAGGTCTTGGACTATTACATCCATCCATCCATCCATCCATCCATTTTTACACCGCTTATTCCGAAGAGGGTCGCGAGGAGTTGCTGGAGCCCATCCCAGCTGATTTCGGGTGAAAGGCGGACTACACCCTGAATTGGTCACCAGTCAGTCTCAGAGCACATATAGAGACAAATGACCATTCACACCCACATCCACGCTGCCACTAAGTGGGAACCGATCCCACGCTGCCCGCACACAAGTCAGGCGAGGGTACCATTACATCATCAGCGACTGGACTGTTTTATATATATATCACCAAATTTATGTCTCGTGGACTTTTTTTGCTGGGAGTGGGGGGAATTACACATTAAACTAATAAAATATTTGTGCTCTTGCATTTTATGCATGATTTGAACAAAATGTTTCAAGTAAATTCAAAATGGCAGTTGTAGAGTTATCATCACTGATTCACCACTGACCTACATTAGCAGTTTAACTTTCTTTTCATTAGTCATCTGAGCTGTTGTGATTTTGGTGTGACGGTGCCACAGATTATTGATCTTGAAAATAATAATAAATCTTCTCACGTATCCCTGGTTGGGAAACACTGCCCTAAAACACAAATAGAAGTCCATCATTTTTAACTTTGAATTTTTTGCCTAATTTTTAGCCTTTTTATGAAACTCCTCCTTGAGATTTGATCCCACCGACTTCAAATTTGGGGGGTTTCATCGAAACATGTTTCAAATTAAAGTTATTCAAAGCCATTCAATTAATAAAATACTGGATATCAACGTGCAAAAAAAATCATAATGCTTTCCACACAAATCAGGGCTGGGAATAACTTCCGTATGTTGAATTTCGGTTAATTGTCCCATTTTCAAACTATATTCCTCAGTAACGCTCTTCAAACATTTCAACAACCCAGCCTGATCTTCAATGAGCTAGTCCCTCAATGTTCCAGGACCCCGCCGTGGCCATGCTTGTGAGGTCCCTTTCCAGCTGTTGGCAGCTTTAGTTTTGAAAATGTATTGCTACCGTTATCATTACTATGGGTTTATGATTGTTATTATTCATTTTCAACATGGGTGGGACTCATCTCTAAATGTTAAATGGCAAACACGGCCATTCAGTACATACCCCAGAATTTTCTTGTGAGTCACTGTAAAACTGACTTTATTTCCTAAAACTGATGTCCTGTCATATTTGCAGTCCTCTTCCATTTTTAGCAGGGAGTCTGGTTTACTATTCTGTGGAAAAAAAAAAAAAAAATTATGATACATTAGCACATAAACATTTATATTGACAGGAAAATACAAAATAGTTTGCTATGTGAGAAATTAAGGCTGCAACAATAAATCGATAATCGCGACAAAAATCGATATGTCAAAGTGTGGATAACACATTAAAGTATTGATTTGTAATGGCACACGATTATTACATCCGTAAACCACTGCGTTGCCGCATCATAATGTCAGTCACTCATTTCGTTGATGTGTAGTGCAGAGTGCAGCGGATGCTGAGCCTGCTTTCATGACATATTGCGGCTCTAAACCAATAATATGCTGAATTTCGATGATATAAACACTGTTGTTTAATGACTGCATTCTGATTAACCAATCACTCATTCCCGAAGTTTTCAAGCATTGAGTGACTATCTATAGAGGCATGTAAGATGAAGAAGTAATGGCGTAACTATTAAAAAAATAAGAGCTCGTTTTTGATCCAAAAAACATGTTTATGATCCATCCATTCCATCCATCCATTTTCTAATCAGCTGATATATCCTCACTAGGGTCACGGGCATGCTGGAGCCCATCTCAGCTGTCCTTGGGCAGTAGGCGGCGTACACCCTGAACTGGTTGCCAGCCATTCGCAGGGCACACATAGACGAACAACCATTTGCACTCACAATCACACCTAGGGACAATTTAGAGTGTTCCATTAAGCTACCATGCATGTGGTGGAATGTGGGAGGAAACCCGGAGAAAACCCAAGCATACACCGGGACAACATGCAAACTCCACAATCGAACTCCGGGCCTCTGCGCTATGAGGCAGACATGCTAACCAGTCGATCACTATGCCCATATATGCTCATGCTAACCAAACAAACTTGCTCTCAGTATAATTCAAAGTATTACAAGTGACAATATTTCTTAAGTTATTTTGAACTGACTTTTTTCAACAACTAAAGGGTGCATTCTGACAATGGGTCAAGTTACCGAACAGTTGGAGTGTAGCAGACTAGTATTTCCGAACGCACCCCAAGTCTTCTCTTCATATATTATGTGGGGCCTCTTAGCACCACACAGGAAGATTTCAACATGAAAGTGTGAGAAATACATATTGTAGCTCAGTTCAAGGGTGACCAAACTTCTTGAAGCTGAATGTTACTCCTTGGCTACTGATGAGTGTATCAGACTACCAGTTTGATACACACTTTTGAAAATTTGCTCACCTTGACTTGAATCACATGGTATTTTTTGTTCTTATTATTATTGTTAATGCAATTCAATTATGTGAAGACACTGATCATGTTAATGATTCCTCACAATAATTAGGAAACAGATAGATACCAATATGCACCACTATATTTTTAGAAATCTCTGTCAGTATTCACATTTTCACATTATTTGAAGTACCAAGAACTAAACCGAGGCTCAGAGGGGATCGAGCCTTTTCTGTTGCTGGTCCCTCTCTCTGGAATGACCTCCCACTGAACATTCGGCAAGCCTCCTCGCTGCCCATCTTCAAAACCCGCCTCAAAACTCACTTGTATTCTTTGGCATTTGACTCAGCATGACTTAGATTTGTTCTTGGTTTTGCTGTTCGGTGCTTTCTACCGTCTTTATTACCGATTTGCTTTACTGTTTGTTGTATATGTTAAATTGCTCCATGTACAGCACTTTGTATGCAGCGATGGCTGTTTGAAAGTGCTCTATAAATACAGTTGAGTTGAGTTTCAAATCATCACTTATACAATATTCCGAGAAAAATCACAATTTCTCAGCACTGGTGAGCTATTTTTGGAACATGCCAGCGGGCTATTGATGTGGTGCTTGGGGGCTACCTGTTGCCCTTGAGCACCATTGTTGGTGACCTCTAGCCGCCAGAAACCGGAACAGAGGACGGCCACAACACTTGCGCCGCCGGAAACAGGAACGGGAGGCGGTCGCAACATTAGCACCGCCGGAAACAGGAACGGGAGGCGGCCACAACATTTGCGCCGCCAGAAACAGGGACAGATGGCGGCCGCAACACTTGCGTTATCGGAAACAGGGACAGAGGGCAGCCGCAAGACTTGTGCCGCCGAAAACAGGGACAGAGGGTGGCCGCAACACTTGCGCCGCTGGAGTCGGGGGTGGCAGCCGCAACACTTGCGCCGCTGGACTCGGGGGTGGCAGCTGCAACACGTGCGCCGCCGGAATCAGGGGTGGCAGCCGCATCACTTGCGCCGCCGGAGTCGGGGGTGGCAGCCACAACACTTGCGCCGCCGGAGTCGGGGGTGGCAGCCGCATAACTTGCGCCGCTGGAGTCGGGGGTAGCAGCAGCAGCACTTCAACTGCTGGAAGAGGGATGGGTGGCAGTGGGACCAGGCCTCTGGTCCTGCGGGGTCCAGTTTTGGTTGCATCATTCTGTCACGTTTTGCGAGGTGGTAGAGTAGAGGTCTCCAAAAAGCAGGGAAGCAGGGAGGAGCAGGGTTGACTGACCAAGATGTATTTAACAAAAATACAAACAGGAGTACATTGGAAAAAAAATAACTCAAATACTCGAACAAAGTCCTGAAAACCACAAGTAACAAACAAACAAAACAACCTATGACAAAAACAAAACATGAGAGGGGCACAGAGACACACAATGATCCGACACCGACACAATGGCCAATAGGTGTACCACTGCAGGAGGAGCCCTACAGTGCCACCTGTTGGTCACAAAAAGAACCACCCGAACAGTTTTAACCCTTTGAACGGAGAGCCGGCCAAGACTTTCCCAATAATCCGATAGGGAAGTAGGATCTTACAGATAATTGCCATGATCGATTATTTTACTTAGAGCAGTTCACCACTGGACAGCAACAGGAACTCGTGCGTAGTTGTCTCCGTATGGAAAACGACTTTGGTCAACTGCTTGAAGCGTACAACCAAGCAGAAAGTCGCACATACACCATACAAAGGGACATAAAGAAGTGGCCATATTCGAAGATGATTCAACTGTCACAGATACGTGTGGAAATAGTACTCATAATTGCCAACAATGCACCCAAGCTTATGGGGGTTAGGATGGTTCTTAACAGCCAAGGTAGTGAACCTTATTAGGATGGGTGGCAAATGGCCTGCTTCATGATGACTGTATTTCTGACGACTGAAAACCTGCATCATGGCTGCTTATCAATCACATATCAGTATCAACAATGGACCACCTGCTCGTTCAGCAATATCAACATTACTATCCTAAAAATAATAATGAAGAGAAGTGAAATGTCAATTGAGGACAAACCATTCATGGCTATGATGAATAGCTTAGTTAAGCTAAAGCAGCGGTCCCCAACCCCCGGTCCACAGACCGGTCATTTGGTGCTGGGCCAGACAAAAAGAATAAATAACTTATAGTCCTTCTGTTGTATTCGTTTCGGAATCTGAAAGATGTTTTATTTTTAATAATTACCAGATTCTCTGTTACATCCGTCTACAATATGTCACTCTTGAGGCACGTGAAGGCGCGCTTCTCGGTCACGTGATAGGTTACCGCTAAAATGAAACCCGGGAGCAAGCAAAATGAGTAAAAAAAACAAACGTCTTTGAAAGTTTCTTTGGGAATGGGAAAAGGCCCAGCCAGGAAACAGAAGAGGAGCCTATGACTTTCAAGAAAAATAAGGCTGCATTTAATACCATACTTAAAATACAAATTTATCTCAACGGGAGATTCCCCATGCACCAAGCCCACTCTGCATAATATGCGGCAATGGTGAATCGTATTTTTCATGCACTTTTTATTTGCAGCATATCTTATTTTGAAGGCACATTTAAACGTTCCAAATAGCGAGTGTTGCGTACGCATAGGATGTTTCTCGTGTCATGAGTCATGTTTATTATTATGTTTCGAAAATACCACAGTTTTCATTCAGGTCATATCACATTATTTTGATGTATTTATCGGGCCTTAGAGGCTGGTTCCTGAAAATATTGTCTGACATTAAATGGTCTGTGGGGCAAAAAAGGTTGGTGACCACTGAGCTAAAGCATGGATGATATGATCTGCCACATGCATTCAAATTGGACCATTGTAAGGTGCCAAATGACAGGGAAATGGTAGAACAGCATGCCAAATCTTTGAATAGGAGGTTCAACAATAACCCCAAATTACCGTGCATTAATCAATTCCATGATTGAAAAAGGATATGCAGAGCCAGTCCCACAACAGAACGTCATCCCAGCCATGGAAAAAGTGTGGTACATATCCCACCATGGAATCTAATACCCCAGGAAAGGAACGTTACACATAGTATTTGAAGGCTCAGGATCCTTTCAAGGTGTTTCATCTAACTCATCCAAGGTCCAAATCTGACTCTTTGATTGGTGTTCTTCGTTTTCGTTTGGAACCAATAGCTTTCATGGCTGACATTGAGAGTATGTTTCACAGAGTCAAAGTCATCAGATGTGGACTATCTACGATTTGTTTTTTGGCAACAAGAACATGTCAGCCAAAAGTTGAAGGATTACCGGATGACTGTCCATCATTTTGGTGCCACATCATCTTATCTCAAGTTATGTCCTCAAACAAACGGCCAAAGACATTCAAGGCAACTTCTCAACTGAGAACTTTGAGACCATGGAGAACAACTTCTATGTTTATGACTATGTAATGTCATAAGTCAGTTCCAACAGAGAGACATGCCATTACTCCAGCCAATGATGTGAAAGAAGCCTGAGCCAAGCTGACATAGTGGATGAGCAACAGCAAACTGTGCTGACTTACATCTCAAGCGAGGACTGGGACAAGGTGCCAAAGTACCTGGATCTGGACACTGAAACCTTGGAGAGGGTCTTCGGAGGTCAATGGTTTTGTTGAGGAAGCAACCATGTACGTACAAGAAGAGGCATACTGTGAACTACTGAGTCTGTGTATGATCCACTGGGATTTGTAGCCTCTTTTGTGTCTCCTGGCAAACATATCCGACAGGAGTGTTGCAACAAAGATTATGGATGGTACGACAAGTTGCTATCTTGGGAACAGGGCTTCTGGGATTGAATATAGACCAATGTATAAAGCCACAGACCTTTGGAGCAATTTCCTCAGCCCAACTACACCACTTTTTCTGATGCCTCAGAAAAAGGTTATAGAACAGTGAGCGATATACAAGTAACTAATGATTAGAATGAGATCCACACCAACTTCATAACTCACATGTACCCAATAAATTAGATGACCATCCCTAGAATGGACCTAACTGCCTCTGTACTGGCAGTGAAGATTTTGATCACATAAAACTTAAGATACAACTTGAAGGTCATGTTCTCCGGACAGATAGCATGTCTGTTCTGAAATACATCAAAAAATGACAGCCAAAAATACAAAACATTTGTCGCAAACCAAGTAAGGAGGGTCAGAAAAGCAACCCAGGTTATGCAGTGGAGACACGTACATCAAACGTCGCTGGAGACAACCTTCCTTGGCTACAGGTGGTTCACAGGCCCTGCCTTTTTCAGAAGAATTGGCCTAAATCAGAGGTTGACTCTTCCCCGCTTACTACAGATGATGCTAAATTGAAAAGAACCAAAGTCACTGTGTGTGTCCCACGCCTACTGCCCGAAGACAGCTGGGCTAGGCTCCAGCATGCACCTTGACCCTTGTGAAGGAGGATAAGTGGATCAAAAAATGGATGGATGGATGGATGTATTCTGTTTTTATTTATGTTTAACACAACGTCCCAACTTCATTAGAATCGGGTGTGTATTTACCTACAAACGTTACAAATTGGGTTCCAAATACCCTGTTTAAGGGGTACAGTAGGTGTATATTTGAGGTACTGCCACAGTGACACTTTAATTCTGACAACAACAAAAAAAAAAAAAAAGAAGAAGAGGTCTCACCTTGTATTTCCATTTTGCTTCGGTCTTGGTTTTATTCTGATCCCTAATGTCAAACTTTTCCACATTATTTTGCTTCGTTTCCTTTTCTAAAATTGTCACAATATTCTTCACACCCTGGAAAAAATGAAGGTATTACTTGCTATGTAATAAAATCTCTTTTCCTGAACATTGTTATCTTTGTTAAAGCACAATTATTTCATAGATTTTGTAATGGAGTCAGGGGGACATACACTGATCAAAAATACACAGTGATCACTGAAATAACTGACAAAAGTACAGTACGAGAAAAACATGTAAAGAGAATACACCCTTAAAATTTTTGTTGCACAATCTTTTCAAGGGGATCATAGCAATAACACTTGTTTTAGTACATCTCGAGACTTCATCCCGTCACCATCTCACGGTAGGCATTTCAGTCCACTCATCATGAGCCAAATGCCAGCTTCTTGGGTTTGAAAGGTGCCTTCTCCAGGCTGCACAGTTCCTTCCACAGATGTTCAATCAGATTTACATCAAGAAGACCACTTCAGAATAATCCAATATTTTGTCCTTACCATGATTGAGTAACATTTGAAGTGTTGTTTTTGCTGTTGGCCAATGACATGCAGCTGAGACCAAGGTTTCTGTACTGGGAAGCACACTTTAACTCAAAAAGAATACAGTGGTACTTCTACTGACGAACGCCTCTTCATAAGAAATGTTTACGTTACGAAATGCCTCAACAGGAAAATATTGCCTTTTGTTACGAAAGAAATTTTAAGATACCAAAGGTATAAATACAGTATGGGCTGCTAGTGGCAGCTCAGAGTTTCCTGAATGCAACATACTTATAACTGCTCTGTCATTGGTTATTACCAAGCATCATCCTGGCATCCCATTGGCTAGGTAGGACCTCTACCCTTTGTGTGTAGATAGATATGTGTCGATGCAGCATCCTCGTCATTCACCCCTCGGGCCATGACGTGTTCCAATACTTTGACATAAATGTGAATCACCCAGAAAAAGTGTTCACCAGTCGAACGATCGCTCACTATGCTGATGTTTGCCTTGGACATTTTTGAAGGGTTTTTCAAAGCCCACAAAAGCAAACGCCCTTGGATCAGTTCTTGACAAATCACCAGGCGAAAACCACTTGTGAGAGAGAACATGAACTAAAGAGAGCCATAAAGGATGAGGATGGCAGCCATCTCGTTACCTCTGCGTCCCGCGTCCTAGACGCATAATTTTCCCGCGGGACGCACAGTTCCAAATAATGTGCGTTTTTGGGACGCAAGGAAGTTTCTCAGTCAAAACAACAACACAAAAAAAAAAAACTACGACAGGCCTGAGGGTTTCATGGTAACGATCGTTACCGGTAGCGTGTCGTTTCCGCGGCGTCATTTTGACGGTACCGAAAAATCGTTTACCCATAAGAGTCACCGCACACGAGTTGACTGGACGCGATCAAGTCCCTCCTGTGTGATCAATGCGATTTCACTGTGTCTGTATGGGTGTTTGTGGTGTGGTGTGTGTGTTTCTTCTAATTTACTTTCGTTTTGTTTTGTTTTGAGTGTTGGGGGGACGGAACAGATAATGTTATGTGTGCCTGCGGGTTGCTATTTTAGTCCGAAAATTGAATAATCGCGCGGATGAAAGTTTGAGATGGCGGCGAAAAAAAATTCACAAAGGTCTTCTAATTACGACATTTAAGAAATGGGAATGCCAGTCTAATTTTTCATATGAATCGTCCAAAGGGCGTATCACTAAACTCACCTGTGACGTATGCACAGAACACGAGAGCGAGATACGACGAGAGGCACGATTACGAGATAAGTTGGTCATTAGAGCTATAGGCTAATCGCTAAGAAAAATATTATGAAACAGCATTGGTTGTTGTATAATTTACTGGTTGTAGCATGGTAACTTTAGGAATAAAACATTCGTCACGAGGTGTAGTAACGCTAATGTTAACTGTTGGTAGAACTAAAGATTACGTGTGTTAGATTCTTTCGTCAAATTGATAGTAGATTACACATGCATCATTTTGGGAAGAGAATGTCAAGCCACATCAATACTTACCTTTAAATTAATCTTTGCAGTGTGAGATTTAAAAAAATACTCTAATTTTGTGGTATGCTGTATTCTTCATGATGCCATATGAGTACAACATATTTTGATCCATTTATTTAGTTGAATAAACCTGGAGTACACAGCTGCTGATGTAATGTTCATTGTTAATGGATAGTTTTCAAATATTTACCCTTGAAACATGATACTTTTGGGTTTCAGAATTCTTGATTATAAATATCAGTCAAAATAGAAAAATGGGTTCCCATGATGAACGTTTACGGAACCCAAAATTGTTACCGTGGTTTCCCATTGGGTAATCCGACGTAACCGAAAAACGCTTACCGTGAATTTCCGAAATCCTCAGGCCTGCTACTGAATTATTTTAATTTTTGCAGCATTTGTTTATAATTGTTTGTATATGTTGTTGTTTGTGTTATTATCATATGCAATTGAATAAGTAGACCATTTCAGAATTCGAAATTTGGGACTCTCTAAATGCATAATGGACTCATACTTTTCTGATCAGTGAGTCCCTGGGACTCGCTTGGGGTAAACTGTAGAATTATCACTGCAGGACGCAGTTAAAAGTTTAATGACCATCATTTTAATTCTTTATTATTTGTTTTTTACATTATGCTCAACTGTCATTTATTGTGCAATAATGTAATTGTAACATGTATTTGTTACATATTTTGATTTATTTTCATGCTTAATAAAACATTTCTGTCTGAATTTTGTGGGGCTTGGAACAGATTAGGGCATTTACATGGAAAACGCGTCTACGTACAAAATTTTCAATTTAAGATATTTCTTCCAGAACCAATTAATTTCGTAAGTAGAGGTACCACTGTACCTTGATAGTATTTAGAGTTAATTGTTCCCTGCAATTCCAGAACAGGAAGACCCATGTAACACATTTATAGTAGCTCCAGTTGGGAACCAGCAAATCTGTTAATTTTATTCTTTTTTTTTTTTTTTTTTTTTTTTTTTTTAACTTTCTTTCTTCTGGGGCAGGGGTGTTTGGGGGGGGTGAGACACCACAGATTTTTTTATTTTTTTTTTTGGTAAAAAATGCATATCAAATGTAGCATTTTTTGAAGAATGCTTTAGAATGAACTGCGTGCGTGCACGTGCGTGCATGCGTGTGTATGTGTGCAGGGTTAGTGCGTCCCAGAGGTGCAGAGCCTTCCTGTGTCGAGTTCGCATGTTTTCCCCGTGCCTGCGTGGGTTTTATCCAGGTACTCCGGTTTCCGCCCACATTCCAAAACCACCATCCAAATTGAACCTAGGTGCATTTGTGAGCATGAATTGTTGTTCGGCGATGTGTGCCCTGCGATTGGCTGGCAACCCCGCCTACTGCCCAAAGACAGCTGGGCAAGGCTCCAACATGCCCACGACCCTTGCAAGGATGAGCCGATTAGAAATTGGATATATTCATGCGCATACCCATGTGAAGAGGTACACGCGGCCAGGAGAAAAAAACAATGTTCTCCGGGTGAACTCTCAGTGGCAACGTAGTAAGACTGAAGTAAAACTTAACCTCGGCTGAGACAGAGCAATACTGGAAGAGTATCTGAGAGAAGGAAGCATCATACAATAACAACACCCATGGCTGGCAGACTTGCAAGCAGAGTACAGCAACATCCCAGAATTAGAACCAGTGTTATTTGTGTGTCAGTGTGTTTTGGTTTCGTTCACGTTCCAGCTGTTGCTCATCGTGGCGTGCGTGCGTGCATGTGCGTGCGTGTGCATGGTTGGGCGCCTGCGTGCATGTGTGCGTGCGTGTGTATGTGCTTGCAACTGCACGATTGGGTCGATCACGGGAGGTTGAGTGCTTCAAAAGTCGATCTTCAGTCAAAAAAGTTTGCCCTATGAGGCAAGCTGACCCAAGTAGTAAGTAACCGCTGCAGGTCGCATGCCGACAGTGCCTGCTTTGAGTGGCAACAAAGGAATATGAGCCAGATTTGAAGAGGATTGTTCAAGAGAAGTAATGCCAGAAGTCCCTGCACAAAGGCGCTAAGCAAGATGCATTGTAAGAGAAAAACATTTTTATATTTTTGTTTGTGGACTTGGTTGAACTGAGAGTTTGTGTGTGTGAGACAGTGCAATATTCATTGTTGAAAATAACTGGTCTGTGGTCATTTTCATGTTGGTGTGTGACATTTACAATAAATCTGGCTGAGCAGAGGTCTCTCTATGTGTGTGTGTGTGTGTGTGTGTGTGTGTGTGTGTGTGTGTGTGTGTGTGTGTGTGTGTGTGTGAGGAAGGGATGGGGTGATGTTTATGTGTACCTAATGGCAACAATTTGTATTATTTATTTATTTATTTCGTTATTTATTTCGTTATTTAGTTAAGATAAGATAAGATAACCTTTATTTGTCCCACACTGGGGAAATTTGCGGTCTACAGCAGCAAAATTGAGGGGGAAAGGAAAAAAAGCGTGTTAGTTATTTATGTACCGTATTGGCCCGAACATAAGACGGCCCTGATTATAAGACGACCCCCTCAAGTTTGAAAAAAGACTTTTTGAACACCAAATTAATTTTTATACAGAAAATAATTACAGTACATATGAAACAAATAATTATAACAATATATTTGAGAGAAAAAGCATGTTATTTTGCCTCATTCAAATCTAAAGTGCAATCACATTCGTAAATGAATGGCTTCTGGTTTTTGAAATGTAAATTAAATCATAACTTCTCCTCAGCTGCCGGTTAATCTGGCCGATCTTCAACACACTTTTCTCCAGATTGTCACTCCGTTTCTCCATTTTCTGTTATCTCTTCGATTATTTTCTTGTCTTTTCCTTCTTACTGCTATTTTTTATTTTTGTTCTTCGTGCTACCGCTATTTTTATTTTTATTCTTCGTGGCAGGGGTTCACTTTGGCCAGGGGAGTCAAGTTCAGCCTTAGCTTCATTGATATCTGGCGCCATCTAACGTTGTGAATGGGTATAATTTCTAGACCCCGAATATAAGACGCCCCCCACTTTTTCAGTCTTATTTCAATGCAAAAAACATCGTCTTACATTCGGGCCAATACGGTATTTTAATTTTACTGCACTGAGCCTGTTGAACGACTCCAACTGAAAATTTGTCAGAAAAGCTTCAAAACCTTGATCCTGCTCTACACTATTTGTGACTTTTCGGCAAAGGGTGTGAACAATACGGTGTCGCAAAGTCTGATGCTTTACAGTGACACTAAAAGCTGATGTAACTTGACCCTGATGATTCGATCTCAAATTTTTTCGAGTTTGATGGACCAGGCCTGAAGGCAGCTATGGTTGTACATTTAACTTAAAATGTTGAGGTATATGCAACAGCCTAAGACAAAAAAAGAATCACTTGGAGCCGTATGCTAAATTTAAAGGGAAGTTGCCATTTGGAATTTACGATGAAATTCGGCGTCGCCTTGTCTTCGTAAGCTGCTTTAACTATACCCGCATGATCCTATCTTGTCAAAATTGTCTAGGCATGAAGACGCTGACGAACGTATTTTTCATCGTAGTGGTAGCGCCCTCAACTGGCAAAAAGAAATATATTTTTTATTCTTTGATGTTTTTCTGGCAGCGGGTTAATCAGAGTGTTAAAAGTCTATATGATGTTGCAACATGAACTTTGGGAGTTTTTTACGAATGGATGTTGCTGTGACATGTTGATTGCCGGGAAAATAGCACTTTCTCAGGAAACTCTGTCAAAATATCGGGGATGCACTTCAAATGTTTATGCAATAACGGCAAACACAGCTGCATTTCCCTTGCTGTCTGTGTTGAGGAGTAAGGACTGTCCACAAATTACATATTTCAGGGTGTAATAGAGTATGTGGCACAAATCACCATATATAAAATAAAATATTTCTGTTTTATTCTGACTCTTGTCTTCGCTGGAAATGCTAGACCTTTGCATACGAGACATAGATATGCATTTAAACATCTTTTTCATTCCATTCGGTGTAGTCGTAGGCAGTGGAAGACCAAATCTCACTGCAGCACAAAAAGTGATGATCTGTCATTGTGGAGTAATAGAAGAAATTTAAAAGTGACATAAATATTCACAAAAATTACTGAAAGCGCCTAACATAGCCTGAACATAATATAAAATAATGTGAATATTGGCGTAGAATATCAGTATAAAATATTTTGAGGTAGCTATATGAAGCAATTTATAAGCGAGAGCTGTTCAGAAATATATATACATATACATATAT
>NW_017805151.1:264011-265332 GCF_001891065.2 Hippocampus comes | reverse complement strand
TATTTTTTTGTCCTATTTTTCCCCATTTTAATGCTCTCATCAACATGGAATCATGAATCAGTTTTCTATGTGCAAAATGCAAATATTTACTGAAATAACAATTTCGATTTTCAATTTTACATGAACATTTTTCACTTAGAGGAGTTATTCACACATAATCTCTCACACAATATGACTGTCCATCAACAACAGTGAAAAAAATATTTTTGTCACACAACAGCTGCTTTAACAGCTCTTTTTATGGAATCAAAACAGAGCAATATAACATTATAAAGTGCCCATCTAAGATAAACTAGTACTCAGCCTATCGTGGATTTAAGCCATGGTTGCATACTTCGTTTTTCTCAAGTTTGCTTTGAACACAGCAGTCAGGCCATGTTGATTCTGTTGGTCCTTCTTGCTCGGGAGTCTCTCTACGGTTTTGTGTAGACATCATTTCGGATGACTACACTTGGTTAGATGACAACACTGGAGACGTTTTATTTTCAGTGTGTTCACTAGGTAGCTACCACTGCACCGCTGAACTCTCGAGATGCCTCAGCGCACCGTCGCTGTCAGACGAACACAGAGAAGCTCCACCCACTTTATTTATATGGCAACGGAACACTGTAACCTTCCACACAAAATAGTTCCAAACAAGTAACAATCGCGTCAGTTTCAGCTTGAGTCGAGCTGTGGACAATGTTGACAGGCTTGCATGCAGTAGCCACACATTTAGCTATGGCTTCAGCAAATTTGTTCTTCATCGTGTTATCCATTTTCTTCGCTTTGAAATTATCCATAGCTGTCTGTCTGAGACGAGGGGGTGGAGTACTCACATCAGCTGTGTGCTTGGCCATTAAGTGGTATTTCAGACTTGACGTGCAATGATGATAGCTCAATTTACGACTGCCAAACATACAGGTAACTTTGGTCATGTCAGTGGAACAATCTGGCAATTTTTTAAAAGTAAACTTTCCATTCATAACTCTAAAAGTATCCGTTTTAGGTGTCTCGCGCTGCTGTGGCTGGCAAAACAAACTGCTTGGACATGTGCAGCGTGCTTGTTGTTTTGTTTCCGGTGTATTTATAGAGCAACGTATGAATCCGATGACGATGAATCCATTGGTCTACGTCGCACCGAGAACTAATCATGCGTACAGGCATGTAACAAACCTCTTGAGTCATTCTGCCTTTTTTTTCTGAATACAGTAGTACTCTGGAAAAAAAACACGATGTACTGAAGCCGCGATAAATGAAACGCAATATAGTGAGGGGTCACTGGATGTTAATGCATTCGTGTGTGTGTGTGTGTGTGTATATACCTGTATGTGTATATATA
>NW_017805151.1:262652-263407 GCF_001891065.2 Hippocampus comes | reverse complement strand
GAGGCTCATCAACCTAGTCTCTTATTTCTCTCCCGAAACAGTGTCTTCTCCCGCTTGGTGTACCTTGGCCTTCTCCGCTACGTACAATCTCTATACAGCTTGTAATGGAGGCTCTCGCTGGCAATCTGTAGTGGAGTCGTTCGATGCAATGCGAATGATTTCAGCTTGAGTCGAGCTGTGGACAATGTTGACAGGCTTGCATGCAGTATCCATACATTTAGCTATGGCTTCAGCAAATTTGTTCTTCATCGTGTCATCCATTTTCTTCGCTTTAAATATCCATAGCTGTCTGTCTGAGACGAGGGGGCGGAGTACTCAGATCAGCTGTGTGCTTGGCCATTAAGTGGTATTTCAGACTCGACGTGCAATGATGATAGCTCAGTTTACGACTGCAAAACATACAGGTAACTTTGGTCTTCTCAGTGGAACAATCTGGCAACTTTTTAAAAGTAAACTTTCCATTCATAAACTTAAAGTATCCGTTTTCGGTGTCTCGTCGCTGCCGTGCGTGGACATGTGCAGCGTTTTTGTTTCTGGTTTATTTATAGAGCAATGTAACATTCGCTGTGACGTCTGCCGCGTTAATCTCGCGAGAAAAAAATTTATCCCGTTCAAATTCATTTAAATTAATACCAATAAAAACGCACTAAGTCAGCTCTAATATACACATATATATATATACACACACACACACACACACACACACACACACACACACACACCCTCACCGCCCCCTTTATTAGGTCCACCAAGAC
>NW_017805151.1:261454-262185 GCF_001891065.2 Hippocampus comes | reverse complement strand
CACCACCACCAGCCTGAACCGTTGATACAAGGCAGGATGGATCCAAGCTTTTATGTTGTCGACGCCAAATTCTGACCCTCCCATCCGAATGTCGCAGCAGAAATCGAGACTCATCAGACCAGGCAACGTTTTTCCAATCTTCTATTGTCCAATTTCGCTGAGCTTGTGCAAATTGTAGCCTCAGTTTCCGGTTCTTAGCTGAAAGGAGTGGCACCAGGCGTGGTTTTCTGCTGCTGTAGCCCATCTGCCTCAAAGTTCGACGTACTGTGCGTTCAGAGATGCTCTTCTGCCTACTCTTCTGCCTACCTTGGTTGTAACGGGTGGTTGTTTGAGTCACTGTTGCCTTTTCTATCAGCTCGAACCAGTCTGGCCATTCTCCTCTCACCTCTGGCATCAACAAGGCATTTCCGCCCACAGAACTGCCGCTCACTGGATATTTTTTCTTTTTCGGACCATTCTCTGTAAACCCGAGAGATGGTTGTGCGTGAAAATCCCAGTAGATCAGCAGTTTCTGAAATACTCAGACAAGCCCTTCTGGCACGAATAACCATGCCACGTTCAAAGCCACTGAAATCACCTTTCTTCCCCATACTGATGCTCGGTTTGAACTGCAGGAGATTGTCTTGACCATGTCTACATGCCTAAATGCAGTGAGTTGCCGCCATGTGATTGGCTGATTAGAAAAAAGTGTTCACGAGCAGTTGGCCCGGTATACCAAATAAAGTGGCCGG
>NW_017805151.1:236686-261345 GCF_001891065.2 Hippocampus comes | reverse complement strand
TCTCTCTCTCTCTCTCTCTCTCTCTCTATATATATAGATAGATATATTTATAGATATATAGATATATAGATATAGATAGATAGATAGATAGATAGATAGATAGATAGATAGATAGATAGATAGATAGATAGATAGATATATCCATCATTGTTCTGTGAAGCAAGGGCAGAGTTACAATATTTTTTTGTCGAATATGGTAAAAGTGTTGTTAGTTTTTTTAATCAACTCAACAGTATATACTGTATATAGCATTTAAAAAATTATTCAGACAACAAACAATAAAACAAATGAACAACAAAGACAATAAAAAGCAAACTATACAAGAAAACTAATGCATAAAAAGACAGTAAGAAGCACAAAAACAGTAAAACTAAAATCAAGACTGATGCTGAGTCAAAATCCAAAGAATAAAAATTAGTTTGAAGACAAGTTTTAGAGACAGGCAACGAGGGAGCTTGCCAAACATTCAGCGGGAGGTCATTCCAAAGGGACCAGCAACGGAAAAGTCTTGATCCCCTTTGAGCCTCCACTTAGGCCTCAGTACCTGTAATATGTCTATCTATCTATGGGCAAAATTTTGACATTCAAAAATTCATAATTCACTTCCTGTTCATTTTAGCATGTCGCTGCAATGAACTTTTTTGTACATCTCGGCGTGCTACACATGCCTTGCCAATTTTCCTAGGCCTAGGTCAAATGTACCAGGATTGTTTTTTTTTTTTCACAGTAGGCGGCACAACAGAGCCATTTTGTTTTCACCGTTTTTGACAACTTTAAAATACAAAATTTTTCACCAGGCTCAATGACTGTGCTAAATTTCTAACATGCTCAAGCCCCCAAAATACAACTCTTTTCGGGTCAAAAAAAATTACAAAAACATTAGGGACCTCAGAGCAGTCATTGATCGGGTCCTCATAATAAAAATAATAATTTCTACAAAAACAATAGGGACATCACAATGGTCACTGCTGAGACTTTAATAATAGTAAATAATAAGAATAATAATTTCTAGATAAACAATAGTCAACTTGCAAGGTTCACTGCTCGCGCCCTAATTATACCAGGGCTACACAATGGTATTGCAATAAAACAATCACAATATTGCTGTATGACATTAAATTAATATTTAAGACAAGGTGCATGGCCATATGAAAAACAAATTGCTCACTTCTGATGTGCAGTATGAAACCCTATGATGAGCTAACTAGCAGAGTTCTCTGGGGCAGCCATCCGCAGTGACGGGTCCACTCTTTTTTTTTTTTTTCACCACAGACCACGAGTACATCAGAACGTATTTTGATGGACTGGCGAAGCCGTGTCGCAGAGACATGGAGATAACCGTTTCACTGGTGGCTCTACTGTGCGCATTGGGCCACTGTTCTCACATCGAACATAAAGTTAGTCGGGAGCAAGCCAAGTGAAGCCGGCCAAGTAAAGCCAGCCATCACACAAGTCATACTATCCACTAATAACAATGCCTGACCTAACTTTTGTTTTGAAGTTGGCCCTCGTAAGCAATCACTGTGGCGGCTGATTTGACTTCGAACTGAGGCTGGCCTGACCGCAGTGAGGCTGACTGACTGAGTGGCAATATGCTTTGCTGCGCAAAAGTGCGATGACTGACTTAAACTGGAGTGCAATATTCGATTTCCAGTGCTCATGCCCACCTTCACACACACACACACACACACACACACACACACACACACACACACACGCACACACACACACATACAGTGGTCGATTGGTGCGCATGTTTATCTCACAGTGCCGAGGTCATGGGTTTGATTCGGGCCCCGCCCTTCCTGAGTGGAGTTTGCATGTTCTTTTTTTTTTTCCAATGATAAGTTATTTCAGTGACCACTTGTTTTTTTTTCCTTTGACAGAAGTGGACCAACAATTTATTAACTGTACTAAACTGAAAAAAAAAATAATCATAATAATCTGCCAATCTGCTTACCTTTGGCTTCTTTGGCTGTTCCATCTTACTTAAGATGTCCTTTGCATGGGACTCCAGAGCTTTGAAACTAGAGGATTTTGGTGGAGGGGGTGAATCTTGTATATTTATAATTTTCTTCTTATCGCCGTCTTTGGCCTTGAGTGATTTCGGAGATTTCGGAGTCATGGTCGACTTTGGGGGGTTATGTGGCCTATGGGGTTTGGCAGGGTTGTAGACTTTCTTTCTGACTATCTCAAAGCTCGGTGAGGGAACCTGAGCTGGTGAAACAGGATCTTCAGGATCAGAGTGGGGTGATGGAGGGCCCTCCAATGGCACCTCACTCTTCATGGCCTTAGTCGCATTCTTGAGACAGAAACAGAGCAATGACTGAATCATCTTTACATAAATCAACCAACAGGACATTTACATTTGAAAGTAATTGATTAGTTTGGTTTTAACAAGCTGGTTATAGTTTATATACTGAAGTTACCCTATGGAGTGTTCAATAAGCCAGTGGGGTTCTCTTAGGCAGCGGTCCCCAACCTTTTTTGTGTCACGGACCAGTTGAGACAAGTATGTGCTGTTCGTGGACGGGCAACCATTATTTCCATTCCTTTGAAATTGCCACTTTTAAAGCACTGGTAATTATTACATAATTATCAAGTAATTTAACATTTTCTAACATGCATTTTTTTCATTCATTTCATAGAGTTTTATTCAACAGTGCAACAAAAGTAGTACAAATAATACAGTGAACTACTAAGAAATAAGAAAAAGGAATAATAAATACACCTTTTAATGTAAACAATCATTTTTAAGTAATGTTACTACAAACGGCGTTAGCATCATCGCTACTTGCAAATGTGACTGATCAAGAGATGACACGATTATTGCTTCATTTTAGAGTGATATAGGTAAAGAGATATTTTAGAGGGTAATTGCACATTTACAGTACTGACAAATTAAATCAAATTTATGTAACATGTCAACAAAAACGTCATTACCTCTCGAACTGAGCCATATTTTAGCAAATCGAATTGTAATCCCGCTAAGTCGAACCGAATCAAATCGTTCCAGTTTCAAATCAAACCATCCTTGCATCGTTTTGCACTCCACATGTCATCTTTTTGTGGAGGGATACACACCCCGAGATTTTTTACATTACAATGTGATCATGTTATTAAGAGGTGGATTAGGTAACTTAAAATACCCACTGAAGGCTCAGGTCCAAAAAACACTGCCTGCCATTGTGTTTAATTTTTTATATTGTGTAATCTTTGGACCAAACAATACAAGTACCTCTGAGATTCTAATCTCTCTGGCAAGATCTTTGATGAGCTGTAAGGGTTTCATGTTTTCTGGAAGCTCATCTTCATGTTCTAAGAGGGCCTTCGAAGAGGAAAAATACATATTAAAATGTTTCGAAAATAAAACATGATAGACAACATGTATCCAACCCTTTGTGTTCATACCTGCTTTTTTGTCCATGCTCTGAAAGCTCCGTTGATAACTTTGGCACCATGGATCAGATATGGTGCTGGCTGCTTATTTGATTTATGTAAGCCTGCAAAAACAGAAATCAACAGTTATTAATTACTGAAAAAATACTACTACCAGACTATTCTAAAGTGCAGGATGACCAAAATGAGGAAACATTCCAAAGAAAGACCAACAAAGGGTGCTTATTGTATTGTTTATGTACAGGTAAGATTGTCCCTGATTTATCAATTCTCAACTCAAGTCAACTTTATTTGGACAGCACCTGATCATACAACATTCAAAGTGCTGTTCAGTTTAAAATAAACCAATAAAACTTGACAACAAATAAAGACCCTCTGCCCCCACCTTACGTGCCACCCACGCACTCCCTCCTCTTGACATTCACCCAGCCAACGGACCTCCCCCCCCAAATAAGCACATTTAAACCATTAACTAAAAATAAATGGCTAAAAACATGCCTGAGCGCAGGCAATAAGAGTGAGGATACGCCATTTTCATGGGGGCGTCCCCACCAGTCACAATGCCCAGCTTCCAGCTGCAGGGACCTCAACACAGGGGCAATCCCAACTCAGGCAGACGGAGGGGTCCCTCTTCCGCTGAGCCAGGACCTCCCCATGGGCACCAACCCAACCAGAGTTAAACATAGCTCTGAGTGTTGCTGGCCCTCAGTGGGGAACACTGAAGTTATAACAGCATTAAATAAGATAATATGAAGGTAAAAACAATGAATTAAGAACAGAATAAGATGATGTGGAGCCAAAGGCATGAGTATCAAACACCTAAAACAGAATAGGAAAATGACAAAATAACCAAAATAAGGACGACCTTGTATCAAAAAAAAAAAAAAAAACATAAGTCTGAATAAAATGAATGAGCAAAAGATAACTATAATAAAAATAAATAAACCAAATAATAAAAATCAGCCAAATGCTAAACTAAAAAGGTGGGTCTTTTGAGTCTCTTTTTAAAATATCAACGTTCTCCAGCAGGCCATTCCACAAATGTGTGCCGTAAACTTTGAACAATGCCTCACCGTGGAGTTTAACTTCTGGGATTGTTCAAAGGCCAGTGTCAGAGGACTCCAGGTTACACAAGGGTTGATAAAGTAAAAGCAAATCAGATGAATAAGAAGGACTATTAAGAGTTTTATAAATCAGTAAAAGAACCTTAAAATTTATCCCAAAACACAGAGGGAGCCAATGCGACTTTATGACGCGCTTGTGGTCTTTGAACCAGTGGCACCAGTCAATCGTGATATACAGTGGAGTGAAGAAGTACAGTATTTGATACACTGCTGATTTTTTAAGTTGCCCCACTTTCAAAGGAGGTAGAGATCTGTAATTTGTACCTAAGGTACTCTTCAACCACGAGGGACAGACTCGAAAACAAAAATGGATGGGGCCGTGTAGCGTGAGATCTTGGCCAACAATTTCCTTCCCTCAGTAAGAGTATTGAAGATGGGTTGTGGCTGAGTCTTCCAGCATGACAACGACCCGAAACACACGGCCAGGGCAACGAAGGAGTGACTCCGTAGAACGTATTTCAAGGTCCTGAAGTGGCCTTGCCAGTCTCCAGACGTGAATCCAATAGAAAATGTTTGGAGAGAGCTGGAAGTCCGTGTTACCCAGAGACAGCCCTGAAACCTGAACACTCAGGAGAAGATCTGTATGGAGGAGTGGGCCAAAACCCTGCTGCAGTGTGTGCTAGCCTGGTGAAGAACTATACAAAACGTCTGATCTCTGTAGTTGCGAACAAAGGTTTCTGTACCAAATATTGAGTTCTATTTGTCTGATGCATCAAACACTTATGTCCTGCAATAAAATGTAAATTAATTATTTAAAAATCATCGACTGTGATTTTTGGGATTTTACAGACCTCTACCTTCTTTGTAAGTGGAACACTTCAAAAAACAGCAGTGTATCAAATACTTGTTCTCCCCACTGAATGGTTAAGACATGTTTGTAAACAATCAGGACGTCGAAGGCTTTGAAACGGAATGGAGGACATATAATTACCACTCAAATGCCCGAGGGTTATTTCAAATGCGCCCACCATCGCAGATATTTAGTTACATTTTTACTGAGGAACTCCGGGTGCACCTCGTTACTGAAACCAAGGTTTTTCCTCCGTTCAAAATTACGTGGCGGCCGCCTCCAGATAATTTTGTGCCGCACCCAGCCAGACCGATTGATATTGGTCAATACAGCGTAAAGCTCCAGCTGTGCTGATTGAGCGATTGATATTCCTCTGCGGCAGCGATGTATTTTAACTGCAGTTGCAGCGTTGTGCCACTATAGAGGCGATATATCAACAGCTGTGCACAGGAAAAACCTGAAGCACCTACCGAAGAATAAACAGATCGCTCGGCGTCCTGATTTTCCCTAGCGGAGTTCACAGACAGGTAAATATTGCCTGATTTGTTTTCAATTCATGTAGGTCGTGTTCAGTCAAATAAAAGTTTTCATTCTAATCAACGTAATGATGATTTTTCACGTTGCAGATATGGCAGGGAAAATCAGCCACTCGCGAGGAGGAAAGCCAGCTCCAGAGCTTAGAAAATAATTTCCCTGGACAAGACAGCAGCACAGGTGGACATGAACCACAGAGTGCTCATTGTGCTTCCCGTGCAAAGAGATTATTACAGACAGAACAAAAATCTTCAAGATGTAGTTTCCCAACACATGTCGCAGGACAAGTTAATGGCAATATGGAGGTGAGATCAGTAATAATAAGAATGAATTTTGATAGTGCAAAAATAACAAATAATCGCTGTCTTATATTACGTTATGCCTCATTAAGTATTCAAGAACAGCACGTATTATTCGGGCCCGAGCAGTGACCGCTATGAGGTCCCTATTGTGTTTTTTTTTTTTTATTCACCCAGCCAACGGACCTCCCCCCCCAAATAAGCACATTTAAACCATTAACTAAAAATAAATGGCTAAAAACATGCCTGAGCGCAGGCAATAAGAGTGAGGATACGCCATTTTCATGGGGGCGTCCCCACCAGTCACAATGCCCAGCTTCCAGCTGCAGGGACCTCAACACAGGGGCAATCCCAACTCAGGCAGACGGAGGGGTCCCTCTTCCGCTGAGCCAGGACCTCCCCATGGGCACCAACCCAACCAGAGTTAAACATAGCTCTGAGTGTTGCTGGCCCTCAGTGGGGAACACTGAAGTTATAACAGCATTAAATAAGATAATATGAAGGTAAAAACAATGAATTAAGAACAGAATAAGATGATGTGGAGCCAAAGGCATGAGTATCAAACACCTAAAACAGAATAGGAAAATGACAAAATAACCAAAATAAGGACGACCTTGTATCAAAAAAAAAAAAAAAAACATAAGTCTGAATAAAATGAATGAGCAAAAGATAACTATAATAAAAATAAATAAACCAAATAATAAAAATCAGCCAAATGCTAAACTAAAAAGGTGGGTCTTTTGAGTCTCTTTTTAAAATATCAACGTTCTCCAGCAGGCCATTCCACAAATGTGTGCCGTAAACTTTGAACAATGCCTCACCGTGGAGTTTAACTTCTGGGATTGTTCAAAGGCCAGTGTCAGAGGACTCCAGGTTACACAAGGGTTGATAAAGTAAAAGCAAATCAGATGAATAAGAAGGACTATTAAGAGTTTTATAAATCAGTAAAAGAACCTTAAAATTTATCCCAAAACACAGAGGGAGCCAATGCGACTTTATGACGCGCTTGTGGTCTTTGAACCAGTGGCACCAGTCAATCGTGATATACAGTGGAGTGAAGAAGTACAGTATTTGATACACTGCTGATTTTTTAAGTTGCCCCACTTTCAAAGGAGGTAGAGATCTGTAATTTGTACCTAAGGTACTCTTCAACCACGAGGGACAGACTCGAAAACAAAAATGGATGGGGCCGTGTAGCGTGAGATCTTGGCCAACAATTTCCTTCCCTCAGTAAGAGTATTGAAGATGGGTTGTGGCTGAGTCTTCCAGCATGACAACGACCCGAAACACACGGCCAGGGCAACGAAGGAGTGACTCCGTAGAACGTATTTCAAGGTCCTGAAGTGGCCTTGCCAGTCTCCAGACGTGAATCCAATAGAAAATGTTTGGAGAGAGCTGGAAGTCCGTGTTACCCAGAGACAGCCCTGAAACCTGAACACTCAGGAGAAGATCTGTATGGAGGAGTGGGCCAAAACCCTGCTGCAGTGTGTGCTAGCCTGGTGAAGAACTATACAAAACGTCTGATCTCTGTAGTTGCGAACAAAGGTTTCTGTACCAAATATTGAGTTCTATTTGTCTGATGCATCAAACACTTATGTCCTGCAATAAAATGTAAATTAATTATTTAAAAATCATCGACTGTGATTTTTGGGATTTTACAGACCTCTACCTTCTTTGTAAGTGGAACACTTCAAAAAACAGCAGTGTATCAAATACTTGTTCTCCCCACTGAATGGTTAAGACATGTTTGTAAACAATCAGGACGTCGAAGGCTTTGAAACGGAATGGAGGACATATAATTACCACTCAAATGCCCGAGGGTTATTTCAAATGCGCCCACCATCGCAGATATTTAGTTACATTTTTACTGAGGAACTCCGGGTGCACCTCGTTACTGAAACCAAGGTTTTTCCTCCGTTCAAAATTACGTGGCGGCCGCCTCCAGATAATTTTGTGCCGCACCCAGCCAGACCGATTGATATTGGTCAATACAGCGTAAAGCTCCAGCTGTGCTGATTGAGCGATTGATATTCCTCTGCGGCAGCGATGTATTTTAACTGCAGTTGCAGCGTTGTGCCACTATAGAGGCGATATATCAACAGCTGTGCACAGGAAAAACCTGAAGCACCTACCGAAGAATAAACAGATCGCTCGGCGTCCTGATTTTCCCTAGCGGAGTTCACAGACAGGTAAATATTGCCTGATTTGTTTTCAATTCATGTAGGTCGTGTTCAGTCAAATAAAAGTTTTCATTCTAATCAACGTAATGATGATTTTTCACGTTGCAGATATGGCAGGGAAAATCAGCCACTCGCGAGGAGGAAAGCCAGCTCCAGAGCTTAGAAAATAATTTCCCTGGACAAGACAGCAGCACAGGTGGACATGAACCACAGAGTGCTCATTGTGCTTCCCGTGCAAAGAGATTATTACAGACAGAACAAAAATCTTCAAGATGTAGTTTCCCAACACATGTCGCAGGACACGTTAATGGCAGAGGTGAGATCAGTAATAATAAGAATGAATTTTGATAGTGCAAAAATAACAAATAATCGCTGTCTTATATTACGTTATGCCTCATTAAGTATTCAAGAACAGCACGTATTATTCGGGCCCGAGCAGTGACCGCTATGAGGTCCCTATTGTGTTTTTTTTTTTTTTGGAAAGAATTTTTTTTTTTTTTTATTATCATGAATGCGGCCCAAGCAGCAACCTCTCCAAGGTCCTTAATATTTTTTGAAAAATTATTATTATTATTAGGGCCAGAGCAGCGAACTGTGTATTCATAGGAATTATTATTATTATTATAATTATTTTTATTGTTATTATTATGACCTGAACAGGACCGTTGCGGGGTCCCTGTTGTTTTTGTAGTCTAAAATGTACAGGAAGTGAGCTATGAATTTTTGAATGTCCAAATTGTGCAAAAATGGGCCCATTTTTGCACAATTAAATACTTTGGCACCTTTGTCCGAGAAGATTCCTCATTGGCAATACCATCTTGAGACCTGGGACAAAAACATTGGAAAAAAAATGTGCATTTTTAAAAAACGTTATGACTGGTGTGTTTAATATTTCTTTCCCCATAAAAGACCAAACGCCTTGATAACTCCCCTGCACATCACAATCTTCACATGTATATCAATGCTCATGACTTTAATACATCTACGTGACAATACTTTGTTATAATTATTGTACCACGTGGTGGTGACAAGAAATGTCTTATTTTACATTTTAATGTATTGCACCCATTGAACGAATCCAACTAATAATTTATCATAACAATAATAATGTTTTCAGGTTGTGGCAATTTATACACATGGTTTGAGGATTGGAGGGGGGTGGCGGGGGGAAGCATGTGCAGGAGAGTTATTTAGCCTTTCCTCTTTTTAAGTGAGGAAAACAAACTTTGATGCCCCAACCTTGTCATATAGTATTTTCAAAAACTCAAAAGTATGTTGTTGTCCGAAGTCTTTGAGAACAGCCGAATCCTGAAGTCAATTGGATGAAACCTCTTGGACAAGGGTGCAAAAATATGACCGCTGTAAAGTGTGCAAAATTGTACACTCAAAAATTCACAGCTCACTCATTTTATTCATTTCATTCATTTTATACGATGCCCGCAATGGACTTTTTTGTATGTCTCAGGGTACACATGCCTGACGGGTTTTTTTTGGTTGTTTTTATTTTTATTTTTTGGTAGGAGTAGGTCAAACATACTGGGATTGTTTTTTATTTTTCCACGATAGGTGGCACTGCAGAGCCATTTTGTTTTCATCGTTGTTCAACAGGGTGTGCCAGGTTTGTTGATTTTTCATGGATGTTTAGGTCCCCAAAAATCCGCTCTTTTTCAGAACAATAAATAAACAAATAAATAAATAAAATCATGATATTATGATTTAAAAAAAATAATAATTTCAACAAAAACAATAAGGACCTTGCAGCGGTTGCTGCTTGGGCCCTAATCATTGTTTCTACAAAACCAAAAGGGACTTCGTAGCGGTCGCTGCTCAGGCAGTAATAATTTCTACAAAAACAATAGTGACCTTGCAGCGGTTGCAGCTTCATCTCTAACTAGAGCTGCGAGGAGCAATGAGGGCCCTAGTAGCCTCGCCCACTTTGGGGCACTGGCATGCCGGGATTCTGTCACATTGGGGAACTGGCACATTGAAATGTATTTATTTAAAATGGCACAATGAACCTTTAAAATATTGATAATATATATAAAATATTATATATATTTTTTTTAGGCAGGTCTGAAATTGGTGTAAAATTTCAGGAGCTTTCATGCATGTTTGTACTCTCATCTGTGGGCTATTCTCAAGGGTTCTTTTTTGTATTTGGATGCGAAATGCAATTTTGAGATACTCCTTGTCCATTTGGAGATTTGAATCATGGGATGTCGCCAATCTTTGTCACCTCGGGGTCTGTGAAGGCCTTTGAGACCCTTTTGTGAGTAAGAGCTATGCAAAAATAAACAAATAAATAAATAAACAAACAAACAGATTTGATTTTCCTTTAGTTTTACATTGGGTAAAGGTTTTGAGTCATGTTAAGTTTTTCTTAGCAATGGGCACAAACCCATTGGAAATAATTCTTCATACACAATATCTGCTATGCCCATATGCATAAATGATCTTTCCTTACTTGAAAACAAAATGGTGCTTTAAATGCTTTAGGTATATTCACTTTCAATATCTTTAAATGAACCATCTAAATTTTGAAGTACACCAGATGTAGAAATCTCTTGGGGGGAGTTCAATAAAATATTGTCTCTTTAAAAGTTGGAAAATGAGACAAATTATGAAACGAAACTATTCATATAGCATATAAATGACATCTGCTACATTTCAAAATTACTTTAAAGTGTCTTATTTGCAGACGACAACTCTTAACTGTTCTGCAGAAAATCTGAAACAGCTTCTGACTACTGTGGGAAATGGACTGAAAATATTTTAAAGATGGTTTGGCAATGATCACAATTTTTTTTATTTTTGGGGGGGTGGGTTGGCACTCGACCAGCTAAACACCAAGTTAAAACTATGTAGTAATTGATGCAAAACTAAGTTGGAAATCACATATGGATAACGTCAAAAGGAAAATGTCAAAAATTGCAGGGATCCTGTACAAAATCAAGGATGTCTTGAACAAGAAGTCATTATACTAATTATATTGTTCACTATAATTAGCGTACCGGACCTGCTGTGTGGAAATATGGGGAAATGTCACTCAATCAAATGCTCTCCCTGTTTTCAAACTCCAAAAAAGAGCAATTGGAATTATTAATCAATCAAAATCTACTCAACCGCTATTTATCAAAATTAAACACAGAAATTTTATGACTTGATTGAGTTTAAAACAGCACAAATAATGTACAAAGTACACAATAACCTGCTCTGCCACACTACCGTATTGGCCCGAATATAAGACGGCCCTAATTAAAAGACGACCCCCTTTGTTCAAGACTCAAGTCTGAAAAAAGACTTTTTGAACACCAAATTAATTTTTATACAGAAAATAATTACAGTACATCTGAAACAAATGATTATAACAATATATTTGAGAGAAAAAGCATGCTATTTTTCCTCATTCAAATCTTAATATCTGAACATTTAAATATGTAAACTAAAGTGCAATCACATTCGAAAATGAATGGCTTCTCATTTTTGAAATGTAAATTACATCATAACTTCTCCTCAGCTGCCGGTTAACCTGGCCGATCTTTGACCCACTTTTCTCCAGATTGTTGCTACGTTTCTCCATTTTCTGTTATCTCTTCTATTATTTTCTTCTCTTTTCCTTCTTACGGCTATTTTTTATTTTTCTTCTTCGTTCTACCACTATTTTTATTTTTATTCTTCGTGGCAGGGGTTCACTTTGGCCTGGGGAGTCAAGTTCAGCATTCGCTTCAAGGATATCTGGCACTATCTAGCGTCGTGAATGGGTATAATGTCTAGACCCCCGAATATAAGACGACACCCACTTTTTCAGTCTTATTTCAATGCAAAAAACACCGTCTTATATTCGGGCCAAAACGGTACTGAGAAGCTGTTCGAAGTTAGAGTTGCTTTGACCTAAGGGGTAAAAGCCTCTTCAAAAAAAGTCAAAAACAAGAACAAAGTTGTATTTCTGAAGGGAAAAAAATTACTCCCTTTTACTTCCCATCAAATTTTGTTATCTGTTTAAATGTTCAATAAACAAACAAACAAACAAAAATAGCAGACATCCGGTTGAGGGTATGGCTCCAACTGGGCTGTTATATGCCTCCTAATTTCATGAATCGAGGTGAAACAGAACTTGGACTGCAAAATTACACAATAATTTTTTTGCCACTTCTGATGTAAGTGCTAATTTATAAAAACATCTGTAGATGAAACATCCACAGTTTCAAGATAATCATTTAAACTATCTAGGAGGAACTCTTTAAAATGTGACCTCTAACAGCGAAAAATTGGGTCAGATTTAAAAGAAAATTCAAAATGAAGAACTTCCTGTTTGGTATAGCAAATGGCTTTCCGTACATCTTGGTGACATGTACCACAGAGAGTGCTTCTTTAAAACTTTCTATGCAACAGATGAGAACAAAAGATTTTTTTCCAACGCACACACTAATAAAAAATGTATATTGTCAGGCGTGATGTGTGTCCAAAGTTTCACGTTTTGACACATTTGTAACGCCTTTATGCCTAAGGATGCTTATATTTGCGCAGGGAAAAGTCCACCGTTCTATTTCAAGAAGCCATCACTCCGTTGGCTCAGCAGTTTGCGAGAGTGATCATAACGAGCCCTCATCATCCTTAGCGCCACACGTATGTCGATGTGGCATGCTTTTGTTTTCAGGTTTGCAAGACATAAGGTGACTGGTTGCTTGCAAAGCTTCCTCTGTCTACAGTGCCGTGAAAAAGTATTTGCCCCCTTCCTGATTGCTGTGTTTGCATATTTATTCATTGAGTTTTTAGTTCATCAAACCAATTTTAATATCACACAGAGACAACCCAAGGAAATACAAAATGCATTTAATAAATGCCAATTTAGTTTATTTAGTTTATTTAGTTTATTGAGGCACAAAAAAATCGAAACATAGTTGTCCGGATGTGAAAAAAGTACTGGCCCCCATCCATCCATCCATCCATCCATCCATCCATCCATCCATCCATCCATCCATCCATCCATCCATCCTCTAACGCTTATCCCGGGTCGGGTCGCGGGGGCAATTGCTTTAGCAGGAAGCCCAGAGTTCCCTGTCCCCAGCTACTTGTTTCAGCTCTTCCCGGGGGTCCCAAGGCATTTCCAGGCTAGCTGGGAGACAGTCTCTCCAGCGTGTCCTGGGTTGTCCCTGGGGCCTCCTTGAGGTGGGACATGCTTGGAACAGCTCACCAGGGAGGCGTCCAGGAGGCATCCTAATCAGATGCACGAGCCACCTCATCTCGCTTCTCTCAACGTGTACGAGAAGCAGCTAGATTCTAAGCCCCTCCCAGATTACCGAGCTTCTCACCTTATCTCTAAGGGAGAGCCCGGACACCCTGTGTGGGAAACTCATTTCGGCTGGTTGTATCTGGGATCTCGTTTTTCCGTTCAAGACCCATAGCTTGTAACCATAGGTGAGGGTAGGAACGTAGATTGATCAGTAAATCGAAAGCTTCGCCTTTGGCGTCAGCTCCTTCTTCACCACCACAGATCAATACAAAGTCTGCATCACAGCAGATGTTGCACCGATCCACCTGTTGATCTCCCGCTCCTTCCTGCCCTCACTTGTAAACAAGACCCCAAGATACTTAAACTACTGCACTTGGTAAGATCTCTTCTCTGACCTGGAGAGGCCAGTCTACCCTTTTCCGATTGAGGACCATATTCCACCTGAACCTAATAATGGGCTGTGTGAGTTTGCAATAATTGGTGATGAGTCTTTCACATCGCTGTGGAGGAATTTTGGCCCACTCTTCTTCGGAGAATTGCTTCAACTGCGCTATATTGGAGGGTTTTCTAGCATTAACTGCCTCTTTAAAGTCACACCACAGCATCTCAAATGGATTAAAATCCGGACTTTGACTTGGCCACCCCAAAACTTGAATTTTGTTTCTTTTTGAGCCAATCAGAGGTGGTCTTGCTGATGTGTTTCGGGCCGTTGTCCTGCTGCATGATCTAAGAGCGCTTGCGTTTGAGAGTGCAAACTGATGGTCGGATGCATGGCTTCGGGATTTTATAGTAGACAGCAGAATTTATTGTCCCTTCAATCACAGCAAGTTGTCCTGGTCCTGAGGTAGCAAGCAGCCACAGAGCATCAAACTGCCACCATCATGCTTCACTCTTGGTATCGTGTCCTTTTGATCAAATTCTGTGCCATCTCTACACCAGATGTAAGAGGCCACACATCTTCCAAAAACTTCCAATTTTTGACTCATCAATCCACAGAAGGTTTTTCCAAAAGTGTTGAGGATCATTAAGATGTCTTTTGGCAAATGTGAAACAAGCCTTTGTGTTCTTTTTGGACAGCAGTGCTTTTTCGCCTAGGAACTCTCTGATGGATGCCACGGAGGCCAGAGCTGATGCAACCAAGGAACAGCATGAGTCGCCTCTCCTCTCCATATAAGTGCCCTCAATTAATCTGTAGTGATTTGGCGCAATTGCAAGTTCCTAAATGATAATGACTTAGTTCATTTCTACCAATTCACCATGCAGTGAGCTATCAAGCTATGACCATAGTCTGAAAAAAAAACTGCATCTTCCCTGAAGTATTTCGTGCTTTTTTTTGTTGTTGTTGTTTTTTTGGGTTACAATGGCTTTGATGTGTGCAGCATGAGAGGTGCACAAAATACAAAATACAAAAGGCAAAACAGGGGGAACTGCCGCCACATCAACAAGTGGTGGAATGGCGAACTACACTCAAATATGACAAGGAGATTTGTATATTCTTTAGCCACATTGGCTAAAAGGTTTCCGGACCATGGGCCAACACTGCATTGCCCAAGTAGAGAGTGCTAAAATTCCAGAAGAACGCTGCCAGAAGCTGGTATTTGGCCATACATCCCATTTGCAGCATGTAACAACAAAAAACAACAACAACAGGTTGTTTTAAGATTAATTATGATCTATAATTAATTGATCAAATTAATCTATATTTTAATCTCATCTACAAATTGCTGAGAAAACCCCTATTTTCATTTTAAATTCATTACATTGTTGAGGCAGATCAAAAAAAACAAAGTATTTTATTGTTTTTTTTAAATAGACTTGAACAGATGCAGTGCTAGCCATTTACTTTCTGCTGTATTTGTGACTAGTCGCAAGTCCTACCTGCGCCCTTTAGTTTCAACCACGAGGTGGAATATCACTGTTTTGTTTGTTTTTGTAAATCTCCAAATAATTGCAAAATAAAAATAAAATAGAACATCAGGTCCTTAAAAAGTGCTTAGGTTAACATGTCAAAAACAGGAAGAACACTTTTTCGAGCAATACCAGTACTGAACACTGAACTTGCTTCGGATAATAAAAAAATCAATAAAAGAGACCCTTAAAACACACTGCTGTAAGTTAGCACTTCAGAAATAACACTGTCCATCGTTACAAAATAAAGTGCTGAAATAAACATCAATCCCTTCCAGTAGGCTCCAGAGGACACAGCACCTATGCTGATTTCATGCCTCGCATGCGGTGTGTTCTCCTTGAGTTTAAGTTTGGCGAAGAGCTTGCTATGGCTCACTATATTGCTTACACTTTCGATGCTAACGTAAGCTCTGGCTGCACTCACGACTGGGTGCTTTGCATTGATGTGGTTGGCTAAACTCGAGCTGCTTCGGTGGTCAGCAAACTCCTTCTTACACATTAGCCACAACACTCTACATTTATCAATAGTCCTGTCAGGGTGTTTTTGGAATGTACATTTTTCATTCATTGGGCTGATAACTCTCACATGCTCCTCCATGTTCACCTCTCCCTCCGCTGCTTAGCTGGCCCTCCTAACTCGAATGAGAGTCAGTTTATGCTAAACAAGCCCAAACATAATGACAGCCAATCAAGGTCCGCTTCAGGCTGTGACTGACCATTGTTTCCCACCATCAACAACTCGAACACATGAAGCCAACACATAAAAATGGATATTATATCAAGAGGCAACCCACCAACAGAGACAATAAAGTTAGAGATATATGCAGAGAGAGAGAGAGAGAGAGAAAGGGGAAGAGAGAGAGAGAGAGAGAGAGAAAATAAAGAGAGAGGAGGAGTGGGGGGACAGAGAGAGGGAGGGGGAGACTAATACACAGAGTGGGAGAGAGAGAGTGACAGAGAGAGTGGGAGAGAGACAGACGGAGAAAGAAAGAAAGCAAGAAAGAAAAAATGAAGGAAAGAAAGATTATGTTGGTCTCAAATTTCTATGTCCATTTATCAAAGGGCATGTAAAGGTCTCAGCAGGGCTACAATGCATTCACTCACTATTTGTTTGCTCAGGCAAGGAGGTCAGGAGAGAGAGATTTACAAAGTACCTGTATGTTGAAATGGCTTGAATTATTACCTTTGTGGAGCTATTTAATCTGTTATTTTCGTTTATCATTACAGTATGTAATTGGTGTACATAAATGTCATTTTTAATCAGGGTTGAATTATTTTGATTGCACCTGCATGTCTTGCTGGCATCAGTTCAATGGGTGGTTGAATATGGTGCAACCACAGCCCTCATTAAGGTGGAATCAAAAGAACGCTAATGATGTATTTCATCTTCAATTTCAAACAAACTGTGTTCAACAAATTTCTACCTCTAGAATAAATTCCTGAAATGCTAAAATAAATGTTCCCTCTAAATTGTGCGTGTGAGCAATTGCACACTGATTCCACCCTCACAGCCTCCCTTGGCAGAAATAGCTGAAATCAAGCGTTTGCAATAATTGGTGATGAGTCTTTCACATCGCTGTGGAGGAATTTTGGCCCTCTTCTTCGGAGAATTGCTTCAACTGTGCCATATTGGAGGCTTTTCTAGCATGAACTGACTGTTTAAGTGCACACCAAAGCATCACAATTGGATTCAAATCCAGATTTTGACTTGGCCACTCCAAAACCTTAATTTATTTTTTTTTCGCCATTCAGAGGTGGACTTGCTGATGTGTCTCCGATCGTTGTCCTGCTGTATGAGCCGAGAACTCTTGAGTTTGAGGACGCAAACTGATTGTCGGATCTTCTTCTTCAGAAATTTCTGGTAAACAGCAGAATTCATTGTCCCATCAATCACAGCAAGTTGTCCGGGTCCTGAGGTAGCAAATCAACCACAGGCCATCACACTGCCACTGCCATGCTTCATTGTTGGGTTAATGTTCTGTGCCAATTTTACCCAAGACGTAATGGGCTGCACATCTTCCAAAAAGTTACATTTTTGACTCATCAGTCCACCCAATGTTTTTAAAAAAGTCATGAGTATCATCAGGGTGTCTTTTGGCAAATGTGAGATGAGCCTTTGTGTTCTTTTTGGACAGCAATGATTTTTGCCAGGGAACTCTCCCCCCATTTTTGGCTTGTGTCTTTATTATGATAGAGTCGTCAGCAGTGACCTGAAATGAGGCCAGCGAGGTCTGGAGTCCCTTGGGTGGTGTTCTAGGTTCTTTTGTTCACCTTCTCGAGGAGTCATTGTCGTACTCTTGGAGTAATTTTAGCTGGTCAACCACTCCTAGGAATGTTTGCCACTTTTTCCAGTTTTAACCATTTGTGGCTAATGGCTCTGACAGTGGTTTGCTGAAGCCCCAGAGACCAGGAAATGGCTTTGTAACCGTTTCCAGACTGATAGTTTTCAATAACTTTTTTCTAATTTCTTCTTGAATTACCTCGGATCGTGGCATGATGTGTTTATTTCTTGAGATCTTGTCGCCTCCTTCACTTTGTCTGACAGATTCTATTTATGTGATTTCTTAATTCAACAAATGTGGTGCTAGGGTGTTGCGTGGGAAGTTGAACTCAGCTTTCACAAAACTGTCATAGTCACAGTCACTTTGTGATTTAACAAGTGGGTGGAATTAACTTTTCACATAGGGACCGGTAGTTTTGGACTTTTTTTTTGTGCATTCATAAATTAAAATGGCATTTCGAAACTGCATTTTATATTTCCTTGGGTAGTCTCTGTGTGATAATATTGAATTGATGAACTGAAACGTTTGTATGTGATAAATATGCAAAGAACACAGAAATCAGGAAGGAGGCAAACACTCTTGCACTGCACATCATCTAACTTGTTACGATCTTACGGGAATTGCACAGGTGTGATATTGGTTTGGCCACCATGTGTGTGTCTGATTTTGCTCACTGTGGTCCCAGCGAAACAGAGTCTGGGTGAATGCTCAGATGCATGGAAAATTAGAGGGAACATTGCTTATCATAAACATGGATTTTAATGCACTGATGGCACTGAGGTCGCTACACAATAAAAAAGGAAACAATTAGTGTGACAACAGAAACTAGTGGTTATCCCACTGCACTCACAATTGCCTCCAAAAGTATTGGATAAACGAGGCCAAAATCTTTATCCAAACTTGGAAACATTTAGGTGTGACATCATAAAATGAATAAGGAAAGGGTTTTGCCCTTCAACTTTTATCTCCACATGTAAATTTGGATTGTCCCATTACAGAACATATCACAGCAAAATGTGGCATGTGACTTTCCATGAAATTAAGCGTTCACCTTTGAATCGTTCAAGGAGATGACGTCCCACGTACCAACATGCTGTCTCAAAGTTGGGAAATGGGGTGAGGGTTTTCACCTTTAGTCGCTTCTCAATGCCATTTGCTCTAAGGAAAATCAACAGAACTGCTTTAGCACAAGTGTAGACAAAATGCTATCAAACAACAATGCAAGGCAGAATAAAGGGTCCTTTTGTGTGTGCAGACCTCATCTGCATCTCCACGCTCAGGTTGTGGACAAAATGGCCAGAGAAAGCCAAGCAGTCAACCGGTGTCAGAATTGCATTGATCCAACCTGAACAAATGCAGACATCATTTCAAAGAAAAGTAGAAAACAAACAACTGTGTATGATATCATAGATAAGATACACATCACACTGAAGGTAGCCAACTCATTTTTAAATGGAGCATTAATGCAGCATTAAAATAACATACAACCAACAACATTAATTAAAAATACAGAACTCTATAAATGGTTAAAATTTTCCACCCGATTTATTCTTGAAATTGGGGAAGAGAAATCTGATTATGATTTTGTAGAAATTAAGAAGTGTCTGTATGAGATTTGTGGGCGCACAAAAATATGTCTCGATAAATAAGTCAATATTATTCATCCAAGCACAATTTTCTTTCTATTAGTTCATAAAAATGTGTTTAGGCTATTATTTTTTTCAGTAAATTAAAGGAAAAAATATTAAGAATAGTTTCCTAAATTTCATTCTAAAAAATACATCCAGCCTCAGTGAAAATATTGGACATGTTTGCATGCTACTGGAAAAAGAAGATGCATAGAAACATTTGACTGGTATTCTCCAGACTGTCATGGTTCTGTTTGTGACCGACAGGTGGCACTGTAGGGCTTCGCTTGCACCTGCACACCTGTTAGTCATTGTGTCATTAGTTTGTTTAAAAGGACGACCACTCTGTGTCGGGTCATTGTTTATTGCTGTCACTGTTTTCTGTTGGTGATTCTGTTCCTGTTAGTCTTTTGCTTCTGTGATGGGTTTTTGTTTGTTACTTTGGATTCTTGCTGTCTTCAGGTTTATGTTCTGGATGTAGTTTTCTCAGTGTTTAATACAATTTGTCAAGTTCACCCTGCTCCTCCCTCCTGCCTGCTTTTTGGGGTCCTCCACCACCACGCATCGTGACACAGACTACTAAATTATGATTATCAAAGCTTACATGACGAGAAGGTATGTAGGTTTGTAGTTCTAACCTGATGGAATGAACAAGGTCTGTCCTTGCTTCAGACAGCATTTGTAACATTTGTCCACTTGGTCAGCAAAGAACATTTCACTGTGATTTGATGATGACCTCCAGCGCTCATATAGCGAAAGGTTGGCAGAGGTGGGCTTGATGAGAAAGAAAATCTTTTCTCCCTGGAAATACAGAACATCCATTTTTTTCTACCAGCAAAGAATAAAGTGTTTTGAGAAATTTGAAAGAAAACTGCTGCAATCTGAACACTGGGTACATTCACACCAAAATCAATTGGTACCTTTAATTAGGGCTGAGTATCGACTCAAATTTCCAAAATCGATTAGATTCACAAGCCCGATTCAATTCAATTTGCGATTCACTTTAGTTTTCTATTGAGTTAAGGATTTTACATAGGACCAATTTTACTTTCATATTGAAGATATTCTCCAAAGTAAAGCTGCAAATATTCGAAAGTTCTTACATTCAGAATTGAACCCATTGCTGTTACGTTATTTCAATCAAGTTTTAATGAACAATACCTGATCAAAACAATAATTTAAATAAATCCCAACCACAGGACAAACTGTGGAAATAAAGTGGCAAAAATACACTGTAAATTCAAGACATTCACATTCCTCTCTTTGGGTTTTTTTTTTAAATGAAAAATCTGCCTTCAAGCTTGTTGACGCTGATTTCAGTGCTTGCGCCATGTTTTGACAGGCTACTCTCACATAGTCACGAGAGCTCACATGACATCACATAAATTTATGGGGAAAAAAACATTAAAAAGGATTGATTTATTGTTTTATGAAAAGGGGAAAAAATCGATCCGATTTGATGAATTTTTTTAAAAGCCAGTCATACCTTTAATACATGATACCAGACAGAGGCACCACCACATTCAATGTGGAAGTCTGTGTAGCTGTCTTTGACACAGATCAGACAGTATTTGGTGACTTTTGGCTTTCCAAGCAGAGCATCGTCAGGCCAGTAGTTTTCAACCCAAGACAAACTCTGCACAATTTGAGGACTCTCCACAATACTATTCATCCTGTTCAAGAGAAAAAGTACAACATGAATTTAGGCATGGGCACTTTGAGACTGGCAAAATTGTACGACATTTTAAAGTTCTCCAATGAGTGTGTACCTTGAATCAGAGAACTCCAGATTGATTATATTTAAGACTTTCTTTCTGTTTGTGCTGTAATAATAATCGACGAATTCTTTAAGCTTCATCTTACTATCAGTCTGTTTAGTGACATCCACAACATCAACTGCGACGTCAGGACCTGAGATGTTTTAAAAAAATAAAAAAAAGGCAAAATTACAACTGTTCAGAAAACATTCATTCATTCATCAATATATTTTAAAGTAAATTAAAACCCCAAACACATTTTTTTCCCAATCTGGGCAGAACCAATAATCTTCTCTTCCTTTTGGCTTGCCGCGTTAGGAACCACTAACAGCCAATCATCCTTTTCAATCCCACCCTTTCTTTTGACATCTCTCATCTAACACCATGTACACTCATGTCTTCCCTCACGACGTCTATCAATTCTCTTTTCCGTCTCTTGCTCTCTTTCCTGTCAGCTCCATCTAAGTTTACCTTCTCTAATTTCGGCCCCAAAACATTTAACCTTGGCTGTCCCTCTGATGATCGCGTTTCTTATCCTATCCAACTTTGTCACTCGTCAAGAAAACTTCAACATCTTCATTTCTGCCACCTCCAGCTGTGCTTCCTCTTGCCTCTTGAGTACCATTGTCTCCAAAAGTTGGCCAACCTCACCAATGTCTTATAAACTTTCCCGTTCATCCTAGCAGAGACTCTTCGACCACATAAACCACCTGACACTTTTCTCCACCCATTCCAATCTCCTTTACAGTGCGTGACTCCACCTCTCTAAATCAGGGGTGCCCATTACGTCGATCCTGCTCGACCGGTAGATCTAGGACTGGTCCCAAGTAGATCCGAGGGGTGTAGAGGAGAAAAAAAACAAAACCATATGTGTGTCTTTGTACATGTGAACATATTTTTTGTGTGAATGTACACTGCACCCTAATCATCCTATCAGTCTCATTTTCACCAAAAAATATTTCTAAAATAAAATAAAGCAGGTACATCTTTAAACGGTGGCGCGTGACCTACGTCACCTGAAGATGTTAGCGCTCAGGAGTCTGCAATTGCAGCTTGTGATCAGAGCTGTTGCGCTATATCTTTTATCGTCATTATTCTCATTCAGAGTTTGCTTCGTGTACAATTCACCGAGGGCACGGGCAAAGAATAGGAATCTAGAGGGCTCAGGGAAGCACTTTAAAACTGTACGTGTGAGTTACGATAGTTAACAGGCTGCAAAAGTGCATCACATGCCTCCGTGTCGGGCTGTTTCTCATCATGGCGTGCGTGCGTGTGTCCGTGCGCGGTAAGGGGCAATCCCGGGAGGTTGGTTGATCGAAAAGTCGATCTTCGGTCCAAAAAGTTTGGGCACCCCTGCTCTAAATGTTCCTCCACTTGTTCACTGCTTTCACAGCAGATCACAAAGTCACCAGTGAACATCATGGTCCATGGGGATTGCAGTCACAGCTCACATCTGTCACCCTATCCATTTCGCTTGCAAAGAGGAAGAGGCTTAGAGCTGATCCCTGATGCAGTCCCACCTCCACCTGAAACTCCTCTGTCACACATACAGCAGACCTCATTACTGCTCTGGTACTCTCATACGTGCCCTGTACTGTACTAACATACTTCTCTGTCACTCAAGATTTTCTCATGTGGTGCCATAGTTCCTCTCTGGGTACCTTGTCCACTGGCTTTCTCTAGATCTATCAAGACACAAATCACCTTATTCTAATGTTCTCTGTACTTCTCCATGAATACCGTCAAAGACAAATAATGCATCTGTGGTATCTTGGTATGTAACCATACTGCTCACAAAAGACTAGGTGAGATGTATATATATATATATATATATATATATATATATATATCTTCCTAACCTCTGCATACTGATCACTGTGTTCATTATGAGACAAAGTCAAGGCTGGGTATGCATAGCATTTTTTTCCAAAGCCCGATTCTTTCTGTGTTACATGTGCACTTACTTACTGTTAAGGTTTTTAAAACAGTGCCTGTCAATTTAATAACAGTTTCATGGTGATGTTTATTTCATTCATTTAATTATAAATGATATGGAATTTAAGTTAGAACAAACTGAATTGACTGACAACAGGGATTGTGTTTGACGTGTGGATTGTGGTTGGTTAGGAAATGGCAAGAGGTCCCAGGAATATTCAGATTGTGTAAGCATATTCTTGCGTTCATGCTTTGTCTAGTATGACAAAAACAGTATTAACATTTCTCTGAGAACAGTATAAATGAAGATAAGCAGTCATTTCTTACCAACATAATTTTCCACATCGCTGATGTAAAATGTGGGAGGTGGCATAGACATGCCCAAACCATCTTTTTTCTGAACCAGGATGGGGTCCTCAAAACCGATCTCTTCCAGGTAATCCATTGTCAGCTGACTGCCACTTAGTTTAACAACAATATCCTCAGCACTGGAAAAAAAGCACACAATCATGTCAAAAGCTTTGCGAAAAGTGTGGGTTCATGCACTCTATTGCCTTTTAATGAACTTGTAATGTAGTGTAAAGATCACAAAAGTTTCTTTATTAAACAAGAGCAGAGCAAGACATTTGAAATTATTGAAGAGCACCCTCTAGTGTAAAATGTCGACATGAACACCCTTTGTCATCATTTCTAATGCTGTTTCTGTGACTGGCAACTTTATGTCCACAATGTTTCAGGCGTTATCTGCTCAAGTAGGAGTGTCAACCGGTTTTCATCACAGGCCACACAGTATTAATGGTTGGTCGCAGAGAGCTGTTATTAAAGGCCAAGTGTGAAGTAAAATTGGCCAACCATGTTTTTGAGTAATATCAACGGCTGAACAATTATAAGCATATTTCCGTTATTTTTTTGTTAACGCAACCCTTCCAGATTCTTTGTTTAACCCATAGCAACGCCCTTGACAACGAAAATGCTTTTCTTCGGCAATCTTCGGAAATGACGTCACATGGAGAACTGCGAGGGAAGTCCTTCCAATGAACAGCATTGTTGCATTGCTTGTTGGTAAGATGCCACAGCGGTATGTGGCGATGTATCGTTTGCAATCGACAGAAAAGTTGTACCAGTGGCCGAAGGATAGCAGGACACTTAAATGGAGATCTTTTATTTGCACGAAGCGAATGAATTTCACGCCATCATGACGAGTGTTCTCTGCCATCTCCACTTCAAAGATGACTGCTTTCTCAACCGGTCTGCTTATGATCAAGCATTTGCAAAAACGTAAGCGTGATTTTTGGATAGATGATGATGATTTTGTCAAAGCATAGCTGCCAACACTTGTGGAATGAACAATAGCATAGCTGCCAACTCTTGTGGAATGAACAGTAGAAGGTAGCGACGTTAGCCGAAAGCTAACTCGAGAAGCTAGCAACGTTGAACAGAAGCTAGCGGCGTTAGTTTTGGGCTCGAGGCAAACGAGCTGATGATTTTGCCAAAGCATAGCTGCCAACTCTTGTGGAATGAACAGTAGAAGGTAGCGACGTTAGCCGAAAGCTAACTCGAGAAGCTAGCAACGTTGAACAGAAGCTAGCG
>NW_017805151.1:221572-234144 GCF_001891065.2 Hippocampus comes | reverse complement strand
ATGAGCATTAATTTTATTGAACAAGCGTATCGCTCACAGTTGTCACTGGGTGGTACCACTGCACTACGGTTCACTTACATTACAGAATGTCCTGCCATACTTATTTGTCCATAATTATTTGTCATGTCCTTGTTTCTGATGATACTAATGCAGCGTGTTATACCGGAGACAAATTCCTTGTGTCTTCTACATACTTGGCCAATAAAGACGATACTGATTCTGATTCTATACCCATCAATCAATAATTCTGTTGTTTATGAAAACATTTGATTTAAAATATACAAGTATATGGATGGAATACCATACAAAAGTTAAAAGTCATTACAAAAATCTCTCAAGTACAAGTCAAAAAATGATTTGCAAAGAATACTCACGTACCGAGTAGGCTAACTGCTTGAACATGAAGTCTGATTATTTTTTTAAACAATGTCATCAGATAGACAAAAACATAAAATTATGTGCACATGCCTGCATCTTCAAATCATAAAAATAACACCAGCCTATATCTTACCAATCTTGTGATCTCGATTGGTCTTGTCTCCATTCCATGTCAGGTCGTCTGGGCACATTGTTTGCATCCTGATTAGCGTCTGGCTCATATATGTAAGGTCCAACATGTAAAATTCCAACCTCCTCTTCTTCTTCCAACTCTTCAAAAACTTGGATATCCTCACTTGCGCTCGATCGATTGCTTGTATCGCTGTTTGAATCATTGTTTGAAATGCTTTGCATGTCTGCCATATGGAGCTCTGCCATCGCTGTTCTCCATGTGACGTATCACTTCCGGGTTCTGCCCCTTTCGGGCTGGAACTTCGGAAAATCGATTATTTTGTCAAATATACAACATATAAATTATTTGTTCATGCTTTATTTGGTGGACAACGTTTAAGTACTTTCATTGTGACCCTATTTGGCATTTCATGAAATTACTTCACACTTGGCCTTTAAGTGTAAAACCATATAACCCTATGGGTTGTAAAAAGGTCACCGTTTGGTTTATTCAGGGGGGAAAAAAAGAAATAAAGAGAAAAGTGCTTTTGAAATGGATTTAGTGACATTTAAAATAAAAACCTGGAAAACGCTGATAGTGGTAAATTCTCAAATGAATGAAACGTTCTCAAAAATTATTCAACAATGTACAACAGCTTAAGAAAAATGCAACATTAATAGTGTCTTCTTTTTAGAAAATTAAGGATGCAGACAAGTGTGACCTTATGATTAAAAAAAAAAAAAAAAAACGAGCACCATGTGCATATACTGCTTTTCTTAGTTTGTCATCATTAGGGGTGTTCACACAGCACACATTTGCATCGGTGCTGCACCGATGTATTTTGTTGCGATATATCTTACACCGGTGTAAATCTTGTGGAGCGTTCACACGTATAAAGCTGCTTACTAAAGAGAACCGTGTTAACCCCGGTGCAGCCACACTTGCGTTCACTCGGCAGTTTCTGCAGCCGTGCAATACGATAAATAAAACATGCGCATGCGTAAAGTGTACTTCCTTTTCCCCACCATGTTTGTGACATATCGAAAAACCATGGTTTATACTTCTCCAGACAAATCAACACTGTGGTCTCTGAGACACCGTTAAAAGGATGAGAGAGAGATAGCAGAAGTACAACAGAGCATGAAAGCAACGCATTCAAAACCTGTATGTAATCAACTCTTCTCGCGCGTAGCGAGTCTACCCCTGTAGTGTCCACACGTCCCATCGGTGCTGCCCCACAAACTAGCATTTACTCCGGAGTAAATTTTTAAATCACCTTCTGAGTAGGGTTGAATTTGCTCCAGTTTAAGCTGTTTTCAGGGGCTACACCGGTATAACTTTGTACGAGTGAACGCTCTATGGGGGGCAGCCCCGGTGCTACACCGGAGTAAAAGTTGCCGTGTGAACACCCCTATTCAGAGTAAACTGGTTTTGACAAATAGCCAAAAGCATATTGTTAAGCCATGAGATCCAGTTTGAGATGTAGCTGCGCTGCATTAGTTTACAATATTATTTCTTAGTCTTCTTCTCAGTCCCTTATGTAATACATATTCCATATGATAACTTGCGACAGTCTGTACACCTTTGTATCGAATCTTCCGGAACAAAAATACATCAGCACTTTAAGTTGTACTTTTATGGATGAAAAGTGCTATATAAATAACATTTGATGGGTTGATGTACCATTACATCCCTCATAATCATATTGTTGAAGAATTGACACTGCATTGATTATCATCACATAACTAGTTTGAAACAGAAGCCAAGGAAAACTAGTGGCAAACTTTTTATCTGAGATTCAAGAATTTACAATTTGCATATGTCAAAGATGCTTACCTTGGAAATGTTCTACTACGGAGCTCCTTTATGAAAACTTGACTGCCATTCTGTACAGCTCGGACATCTGTGCTTTGCCAACAGTCCTGTTTGTTCCAATGCTTTTTCCTTTTTACTTAAGACAAAAAAAAAACAATACCATCAATGACGGTAAGGCCTATTGCCGCACTAAAATGAACTACGTGCAATACTCAAGATACTACATGACATTATTATGTCATCTCTTGACAACAACACTTTGATGTGGCTGAAAATACTAGTAATAGTGTAAATTACTATTATTCTTCATTTACACAGACTTAGCACTTTTCAGGACACCCAAAGACACTTTGCAGATTGAGTGTTTAAAAAAGGACTATGAAGTGGTTGAAATTAGTATGGAATAGATGAGTCCTTAGTGGGGTTTGTTTGTTTGTTTTAACGCAGATAAGTATTCAGAGTTATGGACGGTTTTTGGGAATATATTTCAGAGAGTGCAGAGAACAAGAGAGAAAAGACTTGGGTTAGCATCAACAGAATAAAGCATATGTATGTGTGTGTGTGTGTGTGTGTGTGTGTGTGTGTGTGTGTGGGCGGGGGGGAGCTCAGTCAGTTATGGAGGACTTTTTAGGTGAGGAGAAAGACGTTGATGTGAACATTTTGAGGAATAGAGAATAGAGGGCCAGTGACACTTCTGCAAGACATGAATAATGTGATCATGGATCCAGATATGAATAAGTAAGCAACTTATAACTTTGACATAGGCATGGGCCGGTATCAGATTGGGTTTGTTTCCTTGATCTTCTCACCCTATATCTAAGGGAGAGCCCAGATACCCTGCGGAAGAAACTCATTTCGTCCACTTGTATCTGTGATCTTGCTCTTTCTGTCATGACCCACAGATCAAGGATGAAAGTAAGAACGTAGACTGACCGGTAAGTAGAGAGCGTTGCCTTTCAGCGCAACTATTTCTTTACCAGGACAGACCGACACATGACTGCAGAGGATGCGCCAATCCGCCTGTCAATCTCCCCACGCCATTCTTCCTTCACTCTTGAACAAGACCCCAACATACTTCAATTCCTCCACTAGGGTCAGGCCAATTCCAGACCAGTGCACTCCACCAATTTCGGATTGAGGAACATGGTCGCAAGATTTGGAGGTGCTGTTTCTCATTACAATTGCTTCACACTAAGCTAAAAACAGCTCCCTTGATACTTGATGATTGTGGCTTGCCAAAGTCATAGAAATAAGTAATCTACAAAAAGCACAGATACAATACTTCTACAACTAGAGCTCGGACTAGCACCCAAAATCTCTATTTGCTATGTGTTGACATGGTGTTAGGTTTTTGTTGAGGTAACATTTGATTATGTTCCCTCATGTGCCCTTTCTGTCGCCACCAGTTCTCGTCATCGGTGTCCTTGTGTTTAACCAATCAGCTCCCTCAACCCTTTGTGTCTTGTCCAGGTGTTTCTCGTTGTCTTGTCACTTTGCTTGTATTTAGTTCCCTGAGTTCTGTCAGTCTTGGTTGGATCATTGTGAGTTGTGTCTGTGTGATCCTGTCATGTTTTGTTTTCTGTCTTAGGTTTTTTTGCTACTTTGGTTTCCTGTGGTTTTCTGGACTTTGTTCGAGTATTTGAGTTAGTTTTTTCTAGTGTACTCCTGTTTGCATTTTTGTTAAATATTTCTTGCTCAGTCCACCCTGCTCCTCCCTACTTCCCTGCTTTTTGGGGTCCTCTACTCCAGGCGTCCCCAACCTTTTTTGCCCCACGGACCGGTTTATGTCAGACAATATTTTCAGGGACCGGCATTTAAGGTGTGGCGGAAATAATACAACAAAACAATATGGTATGAGCTGCATGAAAACTGTAGTGTTTTCCAAATATAATAATAAACACAAGGAGTGTCGAATCTGGCCGCAACACTCTGATCGCTATGGTCATGTTTAATGCCTTCAAATTACGATACGACGCAAATTCAAAGTGCATGAAAATGACGACTCACCACAGCCCCGAGCTTGATTTTCTGCAACCAGAAGGTCCCATCTCGGTGTAATAGGAGACAACGACACCTCAAGTGTGTGGTTTATGTCCAGTCTACTTCGTAATGTTGTGGTTTTAGTCGCCGTTGCTGCAGAAAACCCCCTGCCTCACACAGGTAGGATGTCGGAAACAGCAACAGTGCTATTGTGGCGATCTCAGAGTATTCAGCCATAACTTCAATCCAGTTGTCTCAAACGTACTTTTAAGGCCGCCGTCATTTGCGAGCTCCAGCAGTTTTTTAAACTCGTTTTGCGAGCTCCGGCGTTTGTTTTTAGCCTAATTAGTCACATGACGGAGAAGCGTGGCTTGACGTGTGTCAAGCTGGACACAGACGGATGTAACGGAGGATCCCGGTAATTTTTCAAAATAAAACATCTTTCGTATTACGCGATAAATAAAACGGAATTAAGGCAAGTTCTTTCTGTGCGGCCCGGTACCAAATGCCCTGCGGACCGGTACCGGTCCGCGGACCGGCGGTTGGGGACGCCTACTCTACTCTACCACCTCACAAAACTTGACAGAATGATCCAAACCAGACTGGACGCCACAGGACCAGAAGCCTGGTCCCTTGCCCCTCGTTCCTGCTTCCGGTGACGCAAGTATTGCGGCCGCCCTCCGTTCCTGTTTCCGGCAAAACAAGTACTGTGGTCGCCCTCCGTTTCTGTTCCTGGCGATGCAAGTGTTGCGGTCGTCCTCCGTTCCTGTTCCCGACAACACAAGTGTTGCGGTCGCCCTCCGTTCCTGTTCCTGGCGACGCAAGTGTTGCGGTGCCCCCCCGGTTCCTGTTTCTGGCCATTAGGTGACTTTAAGACGGATCCCAGACGTCCCAAAGTCACCCAATGGTTTGACCCACCGGAAACAGGAACTGGGAGCGACCGCAACACTTGCGTATCAAACACTAAGATATTCTGTTGGCTCACTTGGAACACCAAATGGCCATTAGCAGTAGCAACCTTGAGCGGTTTAGGTCCTATTTGGCGGGCAGAACTAATTGTGTTCGCCTTGGTTGGTCGGAGTCACGCACAGCTCTACTGTCGTATGGTGTTCCACAGGGTTAAATTCGGGGCCTCTGCTGTTTTCATTGTATCTGCTGCTTTTGGGTTCAATTTTAAGTAAACATGGTACTTCCTTCCACTGCTATGGAGAGGATTGTCAGAACAATGTCCCGCTGCGCGAAAAAAGACACTCTCATTTAAGCCACTTACTGTATGTCCTGTCTGAAATTAAGACCTGGGTTGCACTGAATTTCTTGAATTTCAATGAAAAGAAAACAGAAGTTATGGTGTTTTGTCCCAGCGGCCCTTGTACAACCCATCCTGTTGACTTCCCCCACTCCCCCAACACCTTAAGCTTATCGAAATCCAACAGTATTAGTTTAACTATTATTTTAATCTATTATTTTCAAATGTTTAATTCGTCTCACCGCACCTTACATCTCAGCCTCAGGCTCAAAGAGGATTGAGCCTTTTCCGTTGCTGGGCCCTCCCGCTAAACATGAGGCAAGCCCTCTCATTGCCCATATTAAAAACTTGTCTGAAAACACAATTTTATTCTTTGGCTTTTGACTCAGCTTGAGACTTGGTGTCTCTCTCTCTCTCTTTCTCCCCCACACTTAACACCCAATGGTAAGATGGAAAATGATATTTGAAAAATGTATACTCTCAAACTCATAACCAGCCCATGCCTATTAAATCGCAGTTAAAATATTCTCAAAAGCAAAGCATTTTTAAAAATACTTCATTGTCATTTTCAAAATATTCTACTTACATGTGGATTTGCCGTGGGTCTTCTCGCAGTTTGGACAATGGTATATGTCAATATCTGGGGCATCATCTTCGTCCACACCAACACAACTGAAAACAATACAACAAAGTATTCAACTTTAAAAATACATTGTATGGTACATGTGTACTTCATTTGTTTGGGGCAAGCACAGCAATCAACATTTTTTTTCAAAGCAAAAGTTCATGGTTATAGAGTTCCGGACATTGACTTCACACATCCCACAATGCACTGCGGCAAAAGTAAACAACGTAATTTTGGAAGGCTGAAAAAACTTCAACTTGCGCAAATTTCACCGTATTGCTATTCGATCACCCCCACCATTCATGCTGTTGGCGGTGGGAGCTATCCACCTCGGTGAATCGACCAAGCAGGCTTCTAATAAGCATATGGACGGTTAGTAAGCAAGTGAACGGCAACTTGGCTTGCTCGCTCCTCGCCGGTGTGTTGTTTTTACGTGTGTGATTGAGTGTTAAAATGAAGACCTTTTGTGTATTTTTTTACATGGAGGATGCTGACAATCGAGCCAGGATGAGGCTGCTTTCCAAATGTAGGCTCAAATTTTGTCAGCTTGTTCTCAACCACCATTCAAGAAAAAATTTCTACTCCTAGACTAGATCTTAAACCTATTTCAACTAATAAGAAGACAAGATGAACGTCATAGCACTACCCATCACCATGTTTTTCTCCAATTTAAAAACCCCAGTTACACCATCAGCACTTTTTGCAGAAGAATATCGAGGGAACCTAAAGCCTGTAAAAGTCAAGTGAGAACCACCTTCTACACCACCAACACAAGACTCTTTGCCTCTCTCAAAAGGCAATGTTGATGAATATTGATTACTGTACAGTGGTACCTCTACTTACGAAATTAATTGGTTCTGGAAGATATCTCTTGACTAGAAAATTTTGTAAGTAGAGACGTGTTTTGCATGTAAATGCCCGAATCCATTTCAACCGTCCGCGCTCCCCCCCAAATTCAGACATAAATGTTTTCTAAAGCATAAAAATGTATCAAAATATGTAATAAATACACGTTACAATTAGATTATTGCACAATAAATGAGAGTTGTGCATCATGTAAAAAACAAAGAATGAAGTAAAGAATAAAGATGGTCATTTAACTTTTAACTGTTTCCTCCTGGTTTTTGCCCGCTTTAGTTCATGTTGTCTCTCAGAAGTGGTTTTTGCATGTCGTTTTGTAAAGAACAGGTCCAAAGACGTTTGCTTTTTTCGGCATTTAACAATTCTTTGACAATGTCCAAGGAAAACATCAGCATAGTGAGGGATCGCCGGACTGGTGAAGACTTTTCCTGGGTAATTCACATTTACGTAAAACTATCGGTAAGCCTCATGGCCCGAGGAACGAATGACGAGGACGCTGCATTGACACATATCTCTCTATCTATTCTACACACATAGACACGCACGGTACAGGTCCCTTTGAGCCAATGGGATGCCAGGAAGATGCTCGGTAATAGCCAATGGCAAAACAGCTATAAGTATGATGCGCTCGGGAAACTCGGAGCTGTGAGTAGCAGCCCATACTGTATTACCTTTTGTATCTTGTAATTTGTTTCGTAACAAGAGGCAATATTTTCCTGTTGAGGCGTTTCCTAACTTGAACATTTCATATGAAGAGACGTTCGAAAGTAGAGGTACCAATGTATAAGGCAGGGGTGTCAAACTCATTTTAGTCGCGGGCCAATTTGGAGTTACATCTTCCCTCACAGGGCCGTTATGACAGTGAAACCACAAAATTATTACTTGTACACAACAAATTAATAGATTACTAGTTTTGAAAACAGTCAAGTCAATTCTAATAGTTTGTTCAATTATTGTTCAAGTGAGTGTAAACAGGATAGAAAAATTATTGCAACAATCTCAACGTGATTTATTACACATGACAATGTGACATTTCGGTACAGATTTTAGCAAGTTGACACACATGATTTGCTTTTGCGGGCCACATAAAATGACCTGGCGGGCCAGATTTGGCCCCCGGGCCTTGAGTTTACACCTGTGGTATAAGGCTTTATAATTAAAGATTTAAGTAAATATGTGTACTGTTGTAATCTTTGTCTCAAATATGTAAAGTATAAATAGTGTTTACATATTTTAAACATGCTGGTACCCAAATACACATACATGAAAATTCCTCATTTCGCCACACAGCAAATATGACCAGCTAGAGCAAGTGCAGTTTAAAGGGTCAACAGAGGGACATCAAAAAGGTCACACAAACATACACATGCTTTAAATCTACCTTGCGGCAGATATGTACCCAAACACCCAGTCTACATGTGATTTGTGGACTTGGAGAAGGCGTTCGTCCCTCGGGGAGTTCTGTGGGAGGTGCTTCGGGAGTATGGGCTACCGAACCCCTTGATAGATCACAATATAATAAAGGGAAAATTAGAGAGCTATGGTATAAAAGGTTTGGCACATAAATGGTTCTCTAGATCTAGAGGACACGTATTAGGATGTACAGTTTAACAATTTAAAATCAAATGAATTGAAGATAACTCGTGGAGTCCCCCAAGGGTCTGTGCTTGATCCTAAACTATTTATACTCTATATCATTGACATTTGCTCCGTCCCTAAAGTTTTTTAAAAATGTTTGCTGATGACTCAACTTTGAATTGCTCCCTTGAACCTTGAGCAGCTTCTGAATATTGTGGAAGAACAATTAAATATATTAAAAAACTGATTTGGCACTAATAGATTTTTTTTGAATTTAAACAAAACCAAGCATATAATCTTTGAGACCAGACAAATTAAACAGTAAGTCAAAATTAGCGTCAATTCAACTGAAATAGCAAGAGTAACTGAAACAACATTTCTGGGAGAATTTACCAAGGGGGGATAAATATTCAAACCTATCTGGCTCTCTGTGAAACAATAATTGCAATAATAATCTCCAGTTAAATGACAAAGTAACTGTGACTAACGACAGTTTTGGGAAAGCTGAGTTCAATTTCACAGACCACACCCAAACCGGATTGCCACCACATTTATTGAATCAAGAAATCACATAAATAGAATCTGTCAGGCAAAGTGAAGTAGGCTCCAAGATCTCAAGAAACAAACGCATCATGCCAAGATCCAAATAAATTCCAAAAAAAAAAGTTATTGAAATCTATCAGTCTGGAAAAGGTTACAAAGCCATTTCCAAGACTTTGGGGCTCCAGTGAACCACTGTCACAGCCACGAGCCACAAATGGAGAAAACTGGAACAGTCTCACACATTCCCAGAAGTGGTCAACCAGTAAAATGACTCCATGAGCGTGATGACGACTCAACTCAGCGGTCACAAAATATCAGGCAATGTTCCCTTTAATTTATCATGTGTCTGGGCAAACAGACATCCTCCCTGAGCTCACCGAGGACCAGTGTGAGCAACATCAGAAGTGGCCACACAGCAGTATCACACCTGGGATCATAGGAAATTCATGGCTTATTAAAAGAATCGAATTCCAACAGCAACTGATGCATTCACTTTAATGGCAAATAAAATATTGTCAATGAGAAGTTTAACTTGCTCATGGTCAAATTTTTTCTGTTTGACGGCATGTTCTTTTTCTCCCCGTCATTTGCGCTCTTCCGCAATAATGTACCAATCCCATCTTGAGTCTTCGTATAATTCCAATAGCATTCAAATAACTTTTCTGCTGAATGTGTCGCTTGAGGTAGTCCAGCTTCCACTGAGTCCATATTTTTCCATCGGAAAATTCGCTTATAACTTTAGCTTCGCTGCATGTTTTGCACAGCTGACTTTTCTCACTCGAAAAAAAAAAGATCTCACCCAGTTTCACCGCTTGCACATACTCCGACAGCCATTCCAACTTAAAAGATGATATACTTTTGTTTTCCACTGGCTGAAAAGGGCTTATTTCTTTGAAAGTTGACGGCGATATGATCGCCAGTACCCGAACAGATGCTTTTGTTAGCATCATGGTCAATCTACAAATTGACAACTAACATCCATGTTTTGTTAACTGTGTCACAGAGAGCAAAGACCTCTGAATGGGCTACTCAGCCTGCTCACGTCTAGCCTGGAGCCTCTACCCGATTCGGTTATGTAGTCAATGGAACATCTGTGTCGGCCATGACATACTTATAAATCTAATTCAGGCGGCATGGCTCAATGGTAGAGCGGTCGTTTCCCAACCCAGAGGTTGGTGGTTCGATCCCCGGCCATGAAGAAGTGTCCTTAGGTAATGTACTGAACTGCCAGTTTCTCCTGATGCTCTGTCATCAGAAGGTGAATGAGGTAATGGTGTAAAGTGCTTTGAGTACCAGATGTAGAAAGTGCTATATAAGTGACAGCCCATTTAATATCACGGTATCCTACAATCTTGGTGTACAATGATCAGTGCAGTTGCCTTTTGTTTTGTTCGCTATCCCAGTGTTTTCTACCATATACAAATGTCATGATATACCAAAAAATTTAAATATTGCTACTCAGCTGTTTATTTTCCTCCGCAGTATTTTTATAAGAACTAACAGCAGAAATGACGTACATTGCTGAATTGACGTTCTCCGCTTGTCTCTGGTTAGCGAAACACTTGTGAGAGTGCCACCAGCTGTCAGGAAATCTTAAAATGATGTGTTTGAAGCATGCAGTGAAAAGAAAGGTTTGGAATGAGCACAGACAATTTCAGGAAAAGTGGGTGATGCAATATTTCTTTGTTGAGCATATGAGCACTCCGTTGTTTCTTATCTGGACACAAAAAGTTGCAGTGTGCAAGGAATAAACCCTCAAACGTCATGACTCAACAAGACATGCTGAGTAGGACACAAAAAAACGGGAGATGAGAAGTTGAACCAACTTGCTCATCTTAAGCATTGGGGAAACTTTTTTTTTCAAGAAAGCAAAGAGAATAATGCTGCTCATGATGCTAGCTGTGTAGTTAGTGAGACAATTACTAAGGCTGTAAGGCCATTCACAGAAGGCAAGCTTGTTAAAAATATATAAATAAATAAATAAATAAATGTAATGACAAGCTGCTTGTGGAGGCTCTCAGTCTCTTCTGTGAGAGAAGCGAAACGTCCTTTTTTGTTTTTTACCCACAGGTACAGATGACGACTGACAGAACACTTTCTACGATCTTCTGTAATGACAAGCTGCAAATACAGTATAGTCTGTCCAGAAAAGAAAGAGCAGATAAGCAACATCAGCCTTTTGTGCAAACACGGTGGCTCAGCACATTTATGATGTCATTTAACATTGATGATCAGCTGTGTGAGAAAGATTGATTGATTTATTGAACATATAAACACAACATTCATTCATTTTCCGAACCGCTCTATCCTCACTAGGGTCGCGGGGGGTGCTGGAGCCTATGCCAGCTGTCTTCGGGCAGTAGGCGGGGGACACCCTAAACCGGTTGCCAGCCACTCGCAGTGCATAAAGAGACGAACAACCATCCGCACTCACACTCACATCAAAGGACAAAAAAAACCTCTGCACTGTGAGGTCGATGCGCTAACCATTGGACCACCCGCTATAGCTATATACGTATGTGTGTGTGTGTGTGTGTGAGATGGCTTGCGACAACGTGATTCAACCCGTCAGCAAGATACGTAGAAAAAGGGAGCAGTTTTAAAGGTTATGATAGCACAGGATAAGGAGGGAAGATGAAAGTGAAGAATTTTTATGAAAAAAAAAAAGAGTAAGCTTGAGAGGAGGAAAAATGAGCGGAATCACGACGTCACAGCGGATGTTACGTTGCTCTATAAATAAACCAGAAACAAAACAACAAGCGCGCTGCACATGTCCACGCACGTTTGTTTTGCGAGCCACGGCAGCGCGAAACACCGAAAACCTGATACTTTAAGAGTTTATGAATGGAAAGTTTACTTTTAAAAAGTTGCCAGATTGTTCCACTGACAAGACCAAAGTTACCTGTATGTTTTGCAGTCGTAAACTGAGCTATCATCATAGCACATCGAGTCTGAAATACCACTGAATGGCCAAGCACACAGCTGAGTGAGTACTCCGCCCCCTCGTCTCAGACAGACAGCTATGGACACTTTCAAAGCGAAGAAAATGGATAACACGACGAAAAACAAATTTGCTGAAGCCATAGCTAAATGTATGGATACTGCATGCAAGCCTGTCAACATTGTCCACAGCTCGACTCAAGCTGACATCATTCGCATTGCATCTAACGACTCCAGTACAGATTGACAGCGAGAGCCTCCATTACAAGCTGTGTAGAGATTGTACGTAGCGGAGAAGGCTAAGGTATACCAAGCGGGAGAAGACACTGTTTCGGGAGAGAAATAAGAGACTAGGTTGATGAGCCTCTGGTGAATAAAGAGCAGGCAGCCTGTCGAATACGATGTACGCCATTGACGCGATTGTTACTTGTTTGGAACTATTTTGTGTGGAAGGTTACAGTGTTCCGTGTCCATATAAATAAAGCGGGTGGGGG
>NW_017805151.1:199577-220789 GCF_001891065.2 Hippocampus comes | reverse complement strand
GAGAGAGAGAGAGAGAGAGAGAGAGAGAGAGAGAGAGAGAGAGAGAGTTGAAAATTGCTTGCTCTCTTTAAAGGTGACAAATCCAAGACCAGGAAGTAAAGGTCCAGACAGTTTAGCTTTTGTCAACGCACCTGTGCCTAAAGCTCATCTGTGGTAGGGCTCTAACTCTCTGGACCTGGACTTGTCACCTTTGGCTTTCGATTCAATGTTAATGGTTGACCAAACATACCACTTTTGGGGGCTCCTGATTTTGGCGATACAAGAATTCTACCAGCAATGTACAAACACGCAGTGGAAGCAGAGTTGAAGCAAAATGGCTCAGGTTACTGAGTGGTTGTCTCCTACTCTGAACGTTGTGGGTTCGATCCTCAACTGTTATGACCATGTCAAAGAAGTGGAGAGAGTGTTAAAAAAACTCTATGAGAGAAAGCCCGTTTACCATTTTCTTAGTTAGTAGAAAAGGTAAATGAAATGAGAATGAAATTCTGTGAGAATATTGAACACTTTAGACACTTTGATTCTCTCCTCTTTCATCTATAACTGCTTCAAACAACAAATTGTAAACAGAAAGAGTGGTTAAGATTGCACGACTATCTGTGTCTGAAATGTTGTGTTGTATTATTTGTCATTTTTATGTTTACTGTTCTGCTGATGGCGGCACGGGCACCCGCAGCGGCTCCTCTCTCTCTCCTGTGGTTGAGAGGAAAGAAATTTCATCTGTGCTGTATGTTGCACATAGAGCACATTTGACAATAACGGTGACTTGAACTTGAACTTAATTGATAATCGCTGGTTTATGTTGAGTAATTATTCTTTTTTTAAAAACTAGTAATATTCAAGTAACTTTTACTCAAGAATACTCCTAATATATTTACTCGGAAAAATTTTTCCCCAATAAAATAGTACCCCAAATTATTTTCAGTACATATTTTTTTTCTAATTTTAACTGGGGTGTGCTTGTAAATATACTTTATTTTAAAGACATAAGGCATAGAAAAAAAAGTAGTGTGTTTCCGGTAACATGAAATTTCAGCATAGGGTCGGTAAGTCGGACAAAGTTTTTTTTTTTTTTTAATCTTTTTTTTTCCATCAAAAATTTAAACAAAATAACCATAAAACATAAAACAAGAAGACATTGAACCCGCCGCTCGGCGCCGCCGCCATCTATTTAGTTTTCTCCCCACTCCGGACTCGGGGGGCCGGGGCGCGCCGCCGCCTCTGCCGTCCTCCTCCGCCCTCGGTTTTTACTCGGCCCGTGGTGTTCATCAAATAGTTCACTGAATCTTTTCGATACATCAATGGAAGCTATTTTCTTAATATTATGGTGCGAGCATGCGACTGCAACACACAAAACGCGGTTTAAACTGTTGTCAGAGATTGTGGCCGCTGCCATGATTCAATGTTGTTGACAGACGACAGGGCAAACGACACGCACGCTCAACGTGAATATCGCGAGAGTTTGCACCGATGTAAACACTCTACACAAAAATGTAGAAAGTTGTTTGAAAAAAATGCAGACCGTAAAGTTTTTTTCGAGGTAGAAATTCTCGATCGGTCGGGTTACCGGAAACACACTACTTTTTTTTCTACGCCTAACATTAAAGGAACATAAGTGCTTATTGCACTTTAACTTTAAAGGGATGATTTGGCTGGGATGGCATATTTTTCACTCAAAAACGGTGTACTTTTTGATCAGGAGAATGATATGAACTTGCATTTTAAATGTTATCAATTTGTTTTGGAGAAATCAGTAAATAACTAAATACTCTCAAAACGCCCCATTCTTGTCATACAGTATAGCCACGCCCCCTCCCTCTTCCCATGTCTTGGTAGGAGTGGAGAAACTGGACATAATTTGTCCATTCAAACTCATTGTACAAACATCGGTAATCATTTCCAAAAATTAAGATCAACTGGCACCAAAATGTATGTGGACATCACTATTTTTGCCTAATTCAAACGCTGAAAATACCGCAAGGATCAGCCTCTCCATGACTTTCCTAGAATGAGAAAATGAGCATCTTACATGGAGTTTCTCTCATGCCAGAGTTCATTCTTTGATAAATCCGCAAGATATGATTCACAAAATCATGTTCTAAATTTCCTTTGCGACAAGAAAATTACAAGCGAACATTTTTGATCTTGAACGAACGCTGATGAACTCTGACCCAACATTCGCTGCTTTTGACAACATTCACAATTGTTTGTCGCTATGTTGGATGGTGACATACAGGTATAAGTGACAATAAAACATGACAACAGCAAGCCAGGAGACAACATTTCAATGCTTGCCTCCTTAGTTCAATGATATGTAAGTCAAACAGTCTCAACCGATTTGGGGGTGCAAAACTTGTATTAAAATTTATCAGCCCCCCCCCCCAAAAAAAGGTAAATCACGACAGAGTTTTTCAGTGGGTGAATTTCAGTGCTGACATGTTAACATAGAGACTTGTTTTTAAGTGTCAATGTTCAACCCGATCAAGTGGCCCTTTAAGTGAGGAAAGGAGAAAGACAACAGCTCCTCCACTGAAAAGGAGTCTCCTTCCAAAATAAATAATCTTATTCATATGATTTTTGTTCTTTTGTCTATTTTCTAATCTGGATTTTTTTTTTGACACACACAGAAAAAAAAAGGATGCATGGATTTTTTTTTTTTTTTTGCCACCTTAATCAAAAATCTTAGCAGTTTGTTAGAATTGTGATTGGAAGAAGGATCTGTTTCGACGGGACTTCCGTCTGCAGCTTTCTACTGTACGTGCTACCGTAGGGAGCAGGGGTCAAGTTTTACATTAGGTTTTTTTTTTCCTTAATTTAAGGAATGATCCAATACAATAAACACGGTAAATATCGTACATAGTGTTGAAATTTTTTGCCACATTAATCATAAATATAGGCTGTAAGCTGTGAGAATTGTAATTGGAAGAAGCGTGTTTGTAAGTGGAACTTCTGGCCGCATACACAACAGTTATCTACTAATTAGCTGTCACGGAGCAGACATCGAGTTGTGTGTGTGCGTGGAGGGGGGGGGGGGCAACAGGAACTTTTATGTCATTCTGTGGTGTAACTAAGAGTTGGAAAAAAATGAAACATATGTAACGAGAGGGAGCTTTTCCACAAAATATTTGTGTGTAACTTGAAAAGTTTGTGAAAAAGGTCATTCGCAACTCAATGTTGCATGGCACTTTTTTATTTAATTTAGTTTTTTTTAATTTTATTTTATTGCTGTAGAACTGCCATCACTCCAGCTCACAACAATACCAATACAAACAGGTTTTGGAGAAACTTATGCTGCCATCTAAGCAACGTCTTTTTCATGGACACCCCTTGCTTATTTCAGCAAGACAATGCCAAATCACATTCTGCACGTGTTACAACAGCGTAGCTTCTAAGTAAAAATTTGTGGGTACTAGAGTAGCCTGCCGGTAGTCTGGACTTGTCTCCAAATTGAAAATGTGTGGCGCATTAAGAAGCATAAAATATGACAATGGAGACTGTTGAACAGCTGAAGCTGGACATCAAGCAACAGTGGGAAAGCTTTCTCCAGACCAAGCTTTGACAATTACTGTCCTCATTTCCTAAACATGTATTCAATTTTGTAAAAAGAAAAGATGAATCAACACAGTGGTAAAAATGACCCTGTTCCAGCTTTTTTTGAAACGTGTTGCAGCCGTAAAATTCAAAGCTTATGATTATTTGCTAAAAATGATAAACTTGTTCAAACATGCCCTTGTCCTTATAGTGTATTCAATTAAATATAGATTGAACATGCTTTCCCAATTGGCAGCGCGTGGTCAAATGGTTAGTGCATCAGTCTCACAGTTGAGAGGTGCAGGGTTCAATTCCAGCTCCGGCCTTCCAGTGTGGAGTTTGCATGTTCTGCCTGTGTGGGTTTTTCAAATCAGTGTATTCTGTTTTTGTTTATGTTCAACATAACGTCCCAACTTAATTGGAAATTGGTTTGTGGACAATAATTGACAAGATCAATAGAAGTCATGCTGGACAGTACTTACTTTGGGGTCAGTGAAGGAATAATTGTTTTTTTTAGTTATCATACATTTGCATATTCCAGTCTTGCTGTTTAAATTTAGTAGTCTTCAAATCTCCAATCAAACTGAAATTACAGTGCACTTGCCTGCCAGTCTCACATCCCCATGTACTTCTATACAATATAACTTTATTTATATAGTGCTTTCACAACAGTTGCAGCTGTAAAAAAGCGTGTTACAGAACATTTAACATAACAATAATTCAGCAGACCACATACAGTATCTCCACCGGTACAGATTGTCAAAGGTCACTGAAAACTTCAGTAGCACAAACTAATCTAAATCGTTATACACTTCACAGCACACCAGAGTTTGCAATGAAAAGGCGAAGCAGCCTGCAATGATGGTCGAGCTCATAGCATTGTGGAATATGTTACTATTTTTAGCACCAAGGTGCAACCCCTCGATACAGTATCAATATGTCCAATTGTAAACTGCTACATTAGCATTCAATATTTAAATGTTCTCCCGGGTACTGGGGAATTCTGTATTTAGTCTTCGCGACTAGAAGTTGATTCACACCACCGGATTTTACAATGTACATAGCACGTGATTAAAGATAGAGGAGTATTACTGTCAAAGGCTATGCATTCATGGACGGTGAACACGGATCATGATCTCGCAGTGAGCTATTTCACTCAAAGAAACACAGGGAACTAAGTGTAGTTGTTCGTTTTGATAGCCGGAGTGACATTAAACATCCCCAAAACAAAGCTAAGCACACGCCTTAACCATATAGCAAGAATTGTGGGACACCTTAAAATTAAAACAAGTTTTCACGTTCAAGGTTGTTGTAGTAATGCTAACAGATGTGTAGACACTAGACAGCTCGCCATCGACAATTCATATTTAAGAATACGTTCTCATTTGACCCGCTAAAGCGAAATCCGACATGGTCCATTGTCAGCGCAATATATGCAGTCTCACAGGAAGACTGTTCCGGGCTCGGGTCGCACTGTGGTCATGATTGTTTTCTGTTTTTTCCCCTTACAAAAATCACTGACTGAAAGACTCCAATCCTGGGGCGATGTCGCAAACGTTCCAAAACCACACAGGACAAACGGTATTGCATACACAAATTAAAAGCGAGAATGTCGAGCAAGGCTGCCCGGTTGCAGTCCCCTCTTATCGGCACTATATGCGGACATGTCATCGAGCACTTTAACTGCTGTAAATGGCGACACACAGACACAGAAATGACAAGATTGAGCCACATCAATGTTTTAGAAGAATCAGTTTTCAGTTATCCACGAAATTTTCACTACTCTGCTCAGCTATTAACTCCGCCTTCTTCTCCAAGCGGCCTCTCTTCAGACGTAGACTCGCGACGGAGAGTCACAAAACTGTCAAGCACACCGAGGGCTCGCCGTTGTTATTTGGCCTCCCCAAATTCAAACAAACGCCAAAATGCATCGTATTAAATAAAGTGTTTTACCTGCCGTGAAACCAGTCTTTGCAAGCATCGCACTCAATCATGAATTGGGTCACGTCGTAAGGTAATCTGCAGATGCAATAGACGGGTACAGTCGCCATGTTCGATTCACAGCAACCGTCGGTCTGTCGGTCGTTGTGTGTGTGTGCATGTGTGTGCGTGTGCGTGTGTGTGTTTGTGTGTGTGTGTGTGTGTGCGCGCGTGCGTGCGTGCGTGTGTGTGCGCGCGTGCGTGCGTGCGTGTGTGTGCGCGCGTGCGTGCGTGCGTGTGTGTGCGCGCGTGCGTGCGTGCGTGTGTGTGCGCGCGTGCGTGCGTGCGTGTGTGTGTGTGCGCGCGTGTGTGTGTGTGTGTGTGTGCGTGCGTACGTGCGCGTGTTTCTACGTGTACGTGGCGCGTGCGAGTGTGTGTACGTGTGCGTGCGTGCGCGCGCGCACAGAGTGGTGGGGTGGGGGTTTGAACAGCGTCCTGACCCAATATGCTCTCTCAGGGGAAGGAGTGGTCCCACCCTATACATTAACCAAAAAGTACAGCTCCTACACATTACCGTAAAATAAACAAATAAACGAATAAATAAATAAATATCTAGTCAATAAATGTAGGATACATTTAAATCACATGTTTGGGGTAAATAACTTCATTTACAGAGCACATTAAAAACAACCACAGCTGCATAAAAAGTGTCGTAAATAAGGTAAAAATCAGTCATGTGAAAACAATGGTTCAAATATTAAATTAATAACATAAAAACAGTGAACACGCACAAAAAAATGGACACTCAAGTGATTATGCTGTGTCCTCAGATTTTATTTGTGCCCTGTACCAGAAAAGATCTCACTCCAGAGCATAATGTTCATCATGATATTAATTCCAAAAATCAGAACTTGCTTCCTGTGCAACCTTAGCAAATGGCTGCAATGGACTTTTTTGTACGTCTCAGGGTGCAACATGTGTCTTCCCAATTTTCATAGCCCTTGGTCAAACATACTGGGATTGCATTTGTTTTGCTCCTCTGCGGCACAACAAATTTTGCCAGGGCATATGAGCCTACAAAGTTTGGTGAGTTTTTGGCGGTTGCACCTCGGGCCGAATAATAATAACAATTTCTACAAAGACAATAGGGACCTTGCAGCAGTCAATGCTCGGTCCGAAACCAGAACTGCAAGTACCTCTTCAGACGCTCATAACCGTGGCCACATTGGGGTACTGGCACGTTGGGATAATTGCAAATTGAAATTCGAATTTGTGGAAAATTAAGAACATCGGATTAAAAACGAGTTTGAAAAAAATATGACCTCCATAAAATGAGTCAAAATTTACTTTAAAATTTGGCCTAGCTGTGAATACAAAAGAAACCGGTCCGTGGGGCAAAAAAGGTTGGGGGCCCCGTGGCACAGTGGTCAACTGGTTAGCACGTCCGTCTCATAGTGCAGATGTCGTGGGTTCTATTCCGGGCTTTCGCCTTTCTGTGTGGGTTTTCTCCGGGTATTCCTACATTCGAAAAACACACATGGCAGGTTAATTCAGCGGTCCCCAACCTTTTTTGACCCACGGACCGGTTTAATGTGAAGACAATATTTTCAGGGACCGGAATTGAAGGTGTGACAGATAAATACAACAAAATAATATAATATGACCTGCATGAAAACTATGGTATTTTTGAAACATAGTAATAAACATGAACCATGACAAAAGGAACGCCCTATCTGGCCGCAAAGCTCTCTGGTCGCAATGGAAACTTTTAAACCTGCCTTCAAAATAAGATACAAAGTGCATGAAAAATACAACACACCATTGCCGCATATTATGCGTAGTGGGCTTGATGTGTGGAAATCTCCCATTGAGATAAATCCGTATTTTAAGTAGGACTCTGCATATTGTCAATTAAATGTAGTCGTTGGCTCCTCTTCTGTCTCCTGGCTGGGCCTTTTCCCCTTCCCAAAGAAACTTTCCAAAGTCGTTTATTTTTTACTCATTTTGCTAGCTCCCGGGTTTCATTTCAGCAGTAACCTATCGCATGACCGAGAAGCGTGCCATGACCTGAGTCAAGGGTGACATACTGTAGACAGGTGTAATGGAGATTCCGGTAAATTTTCGAAATAAAACATCTTTCAGATGTTAGTTATTTATTCTTTCTGTGCGGCTCTGTACCAAATGACCCACGGACCAGTACCGGTCTGCGGCCCGGGGGTTGGGGACCCCTGGCTTTATTGATCACTCTAAATCAGGCCTAGGCAAACTACGGCCCGTGGCCCGGATCCGGCCCGTTGGTCTTTTTAATCCGGCCCGCCCGAAGGTTGGTACAGTACACAATTAAGGTTCGATGTAAATGATTGTATTCATTTCATTTGGACTTGTAATGACAGGCATTTCAACGCCAGGTGGCGCAGTTACTTGAAGTTGCAGAGCACAGGGAGGAAGGGGGAGACAATACGGAAGCCCGCAGTAGTGGCGCTAACTCAAGTAACTGTGCTCGATACGACAGAATAAGTGTGTCTGCGCCGCTATTTTCAATCATTGGATCCAAAACGACAACATGCAAGTGACTCTTTATTGCAGTGAGTTTTACTGGAATTGCGAACATTATTACGTCCTGTAGATCACGGCATCCAAATGAAGAGGAACAATAATGGCCGCAGAAGAGAAAGTGAAGTGTATCTCATTAAACGAAGTGGGTTACAAAGTACGAAAGATTCAGGAGACGCTTGGAGTCTGAAAGACTCAAATCTACGAGACTTTGAAAAACGAGGAAGCGATTCTTGCTCAGTCCGATTCTGGCTGTTTCCATGCTCAGAGTGAATTGCATGCGGCTCGACGGACAGTCGAGTAAATAAACGTTTCCTGGAATGGTTTGACTGTTATCGTGCTAAAAACTTTCCGCACGCTGGACCACTAATAAGAGAGCAATCGAGTTCCATAGCACTATGGGCATCGAAGACTTCAAAGCACCCCGTGGCTGGGTTCAAAAGTTCGTTGCACGACATCCATCAGCTGAGCAACGCTGTCTTGTGTGGTGATCGAGGGGAGGTCAAGTTCGAGACAGTGAGTGAGTGGAAAGAAAGCCGCCAGGTATTTTACTCGTCTCATTTTGTAGCAAATAGTCCTAACTTTGTTATACTTTGTCATATACCTGTACTGTATGCTGCAGTTTTTGGGCAATATATTTTTGCACTTTGTTGCTTGTGTTGTCGCACATGTATGTTGTTAACATACTTGGACGTTCATCCAGGACATACACCACAGTTGTTTCATTGTTCTTATTTTTAAAAAAAAGTATGGTAATACTTTAATGCTTTTGTTCTGTTGATGTTTGGTATGGACTGTCAACATATACAGTTTTTTATATGTACTGTATCTTGTGCTGACCCAGTCCACCTGTCAAATTTAGAAATCAATGTGGCCCCCGAGCCAAAAAGTTTGCCCACCCCTGGGCTAGATTGAGCTCTACTGAACAAGAAAAACAAAACAAAACACTGAAACATGTTTGCTTGTATTTTTTTCTACATCGTTTGGCAGTTGGGACAACAAATGTGAGTTATGTTACATTATTACTGGCATACAAAGACATTGTGCTATCTCCATGGGAAAGTTAAAATCAGAAAGCGTTGTAGTGTTCATCTTACTGAAAAAGCGTTACAAATGTTGCACAATTAGACTTGTTTTGCATAATTTCACTGAAGAAATCGTTTTTTCTGTAAAATGACTGCACTTTCATTATCTAGCAATAATACATATTCTTATCAGATTCTGTAAACAATGTCATTAACCTATTTCAACATAGAAATAAAATTGAAATTGGGAGTAGATTTCTAATTTTTGGCCCGGCCCTCCACAATATTTTCTGCTTCTCATTTGGCCTCCCCGCGAAAATAACTGCCCACCCCTGCTCTAAATTGTCCCTATGTGTGATTGTAAGTGTGAATGATTGCTCGTCTGTTTGTGCCCTGTGAATGGCTCTGGCAACAAGTTCAGGGTGTACCCCGCCCTCCCTAAAACAGCTGGGATAGTCAGATCCGAAAATGGATGGATGGATGTGAATGCAAAAGTAGCTGTAACTTGACCCACATTATCCCATTTTATCAAACTTTCACACAATTTGAAGAGATTGTGTGAAAGTTTGTCTAAGGAAATCTTAGACAAAGTAGGCGGGGGACACCCTGAAACGGTTGCCAGCCAATCGCAGGGCACACAGAGACGAACAACCATCCGCGCTCGCACTCACACCTAGGGGCAATTTCGAGTGTTCTATTAACCTGCCACGTTTTTGGAACGTGAGAGGAAACCAGAATACCCGGAGAAAACCAACGCAGGCATGGAGATAACATGCAAACTCCACACAGGGAGGCCAGAGCCTTGATCGAACCCACGACCTCTGCATTTTGTGGTCGACGCACGAACCACTGGCCCACCAGGCCGCCCCCACTTCAACATGTGAAAATATAAAAGCAATGGGCACAATATTTTGGACTTTATTGACATTAAATGTGACTGCCTATGACAGGGGTGTCACACTCATTTCACATTTTGGTCCACATACGGCCTCGGTAGATGTCAAGTGGGCCGGACCATTAAAAATTATACCATACTCTGCTATAAATAACGAAAATAATATGTCTTTCCTTTGTTTTGATCTAAAGAAGCACAAGAACACTAGGAAAATGTTGAAATTTAATGAACATATCTTTTACAAAAAATTTCATGAAGTACCTAAGATTTCCTTAGACAAATGTGCAATTTACTTTTATCATTCACATATATGCATTGCAACTGATCCCACTGACTGTACAAAGGCACAAAACCTTAACAATTGGTATTGAAAAATATAGTAATGCACTTTTAAGATTAAACAAGATTTATAAAGAAAGGAATTTTTAAACCATTTACACAAGCATATAAAATCTAAATGTAATCCCTGCCTACACCTTACAAACTAAGGAGAGTGCTATGTGTAAAGAATAAAGTATTGACATGTCCTTGATAGCGTCTGCTGTGTTGGGTCTGTCTCAGTGACAGACTGAGGCTGCTGTTGTCTTCTTCTCTGATCAAAACAATGTTGTCTTTTCCTCTGATCAAAACAGTGTGTCCCCCTAGCGGATATTCCATGAATTGCACCTCATTAAAAATATTCATTCCGTGTCTTTTATGCATTTTTTTTCACTTTTAAATTATCCTATGGGCCTGATAAAACCTCCTTGCGGGCCGCTTCCGGCCCGCGGGCCGCGTGTTTGACACCCCTGGCCTATGAGGTAAAGCCATTATTAGTTCCACAATGATACAGTCAAGGTTAGCAGTATAAAATTATTTTAGGCCAATTAGAAACTCATTTCATACCACTACCCTTGGCTGTATCACTAGCTGGACACTAATTGACCTCTGACAGCTGTAGTGGCGTTACCTGACAATGGCGTCAAACAAAACTTTAGCGACGCTAAATGTCTGACCAATAAAAGCTGCTGGAACTTGACCCAGATTACTGTATTTTATCTTCTCAAAATGTCATACATTTGATGACAGGCCTGAAAAGATATACGAACTGTTTTTTTCATCAGAGAGGTAGTGCCTTCTATTGTCTCCAGGAAATAAATATTTGATTATTTGATGTTTTTCTCTCAGCCTGAGTTTACCAGATGTACTTCATATTTTCTAAAAACTTTTATTACCTTATCGTGCAATTTATTTTTTAAAAATGGCTCAGTTAAACCCCAGACAAATTTTTTTACAAAGCAGCCTTGGTTGTATGTTTCATCTAGATCAATGAAAATTTGGTGGTATATTTAACAGCTCGGCCATGGACTGAACATAATAGGAAGTCCACCATTTTTATTTACTTTCATATTGGGCGTCAACCCAAATGATTATATCTTCTCAAAACGCCTATTAATAATTTACTGCAGTGATATCATCGCATGCTGGCTAAAGGATAAACATGTTTTATTTTTTTGTGTTTTTCTCCCAGTAAGTTAACCAAATCCACCTCATATTTCCTAAGAATTGGGCCTTCATCATGTTACAGCATGAAATTTGTGAGTTTTTGTGAAACGTCGTTCCTGTTGCTGCTGCAGCGCAAATATGGGAAGAGGATTATATTTGAACAGAATGGTTACTATGAAATTTTTAATGTTTTAAAACTGTATAGGTGGATGAATGAATGAATTCATGAATGAATAGCTGGGGAAGCTGAAGAGGTAGTGAGAAAGATGCTGTAGCACCCCCGAGCCTCCGTATAGCACCCTGCATGTTGGGGAATTTCCAAAGCAACAAATCTGAACTGAGAAAAACAACATGTAAAGTGCTCATTTTCTAATTCTCTCATAAGTGAGCCACGGGCAGGTTAATTGTGATGTTTTCAGAGGTGGTCATAGGTAAGAGATGTCCACATAAATTTCAGTGAAACGCGTAGAGCGACGTCTTTTATGTGAGTGCACAAGACGACTGCCTGAGTGGGCGAGCTGAAGCTCCATGCCTGCGGTGCGCTTCGTCGCACTTCCTGCTCATCCTGCCGAGGAAATCCGCACATGCGGTGATTTTAATGGTAAAGTAATTAAAGTAATTAAATAATTTGATTAAAAAAGAAAATCAATGGAAAACACGGTCCATATAACTAAAATGAACATGATTTAACAAACATTAAGTAAAATTTTTTTTGACTCTTCACATGCAAATGATGTCCAGCAGATGGTGCCAGTGAAGCTCTATCACTTGCCGCCCTTGACTGCACAGCCATGCAAAAAAAAAAAAAAACAAACAAAAAAAAACGCCCACAGGTACATTGTTACATTACCATTTCGAGAAATACACAAATAGCAATTTTTTTCACTGGGGTCGGTTCATAATTTGCTCTTGAATATTTTGCATACAACCAAGTACCGGAATAAATATTTTCCATCTTGCTGAAACTACCCTGGAATGAGAAAGGAGGAGTTTTCCACCCATGCTGACTGCAGCTTTTACAAAATGACCAAGGGTGCAGGTAGAAAGTTGACTGGTGCTGATCTGTGCCACACCCCACATAACCACGAAGCAAAAGTGCATGTTGCCAACAGTAGCAGCTGTACATTTTGGAGACTGACATTGTACCTGTTGGCCCCGCCTCCACAGCTCACACTGCTTGCTGAAGCAATTCTCCAAACTACAGGATGTTCTGACTTAAGTTTTGCATGAAAGCCAAATCAATGACGAAAAGCCAATGACTGATTCAGGCGTTTCCTCACAGCACATCACATTTCCTTTATTTGATTTAAAAAAGAAAAAAAAAACATCACTTCAGCGGGAAGGGACAAATGTGGTGGATGGACAGCTCAAGATTTTTCAGCTGCTCCTTGCACCTGCAAGCTTCTGCACTCTGGTGAACGGCGGCATGCAAACAGACTCCGGCTGACCAGCTGGAAGGGTCTCTGAATTCTGTGGAGACCAAGAGGAACAATAAGGCACTCTGCTGCCCAAATACTGTCAATGTGGTGCTTTTGCTGCGGACTTGCCTTTGGTGGGTACGTTTCACACTCAAGCTCTCCCACTTGTTTGTACGAGTTGTAATAGGAGGTTTGGCAGTAGATGTGATGCTTTGGGGGTGGGGAGGAGGTCAGATAACTCATTGTTTTTACATTACTCAGTCAAGAAGCAGTTTTCAGAAAACCATCAAGAACATTTAAGAAACTGCGGGGAAAATTTGTATGCCGCCACCCCATAAACAAAGATCTAGTCAAGAAGCAACTCACAGCTTTGTCAGGGCAGCGAGGCATGCAGGCCGCAAAAGTATGCGTGGCCTCTTGTGGACACATGGTCTCCACCAGGGCAAACTTGAGCCAGGTGATGGTGCCGATGGCGACGATGTACTGCAACAGGAAGGACAAGAAACCTGGCACCCAATGTAGAAAGGGAGGGGAAGAGAAAAAAAACCCCACACACCTCCTCAGTCAGCTGAGCCACTTCCAGCAGGGTGAAGTAATTGTGGTGTTTGCTCTCCTGATTGAACCGGAGCACTGCCTGCTGCACGGCGCTGACGCCTGTCTGGTCGTTCAGGGACAACAACTTGGGGCAGGAAGGACAAAGGGTCATCATCTCATCTTTGGTGTGGTCTGGTGGCAGAAAGGGGGGGGAAAAAAAAGCACAAATTCACAATGTAGTCACAACTGAGGGTCGACTTCAAAGTCTGCAACTACTTTCGAATTAATACGTCACCTTGGGGGATGTATTATACAAGAACCAAGTCTAAACAGCCAAGAAAGATCCTTGTTCTAATAAAAAGGCTCACATGCCTGCTGAGAGGCATGGTGCGTAATCAAAGTTTTTAAAATTCATCGTTCAGAACAGAATTTTGTATTTTTAGTACATTTGTGCCATCAGATCACGTTGGGCTTCAAATTCAATTTTGGGGTGGCATTTCAGTAATTCTAGCAAAATGCCAGTTCTAGGTCACTGGGGGAGCAGTCAGCCAAGCGCAGGAGCATAACATGAGGGCTGGCAGCCAGCTCAAGTGACCTCCTGCAGGTGAAAAGTCAACATTTGATATTTGGAGGGCAACAAAATTGCAGAGTCCTACAGCACAGCTACTTCATTACATTCCTCCTGTCAAAGGGTCTCAGACGGGTGAGAAGAGGAAAAAAAAACTGACAAGTAGTGTCTGCGGGTAATGACCTGGTCTGGTGGTGCATTTGTGTTTGGTGATTTTGGCCACCCCCCACATGACCCAAAACTCAACGCTGCAGGTGGCCACTGCGCCCTAAGCAACAAGAACTCAGTTAACACATCACCAACAGAAACAGCCATTGACTCGCGGACTGAAAGAATATTCACCCGTTCGTTCCGTTGCCACAGCTCGCATTGGTCCACAGGTTTGGGATTGGTGAAGTGACATTTGGTCTGCAGCAGCTTCACGTTCACATCAATGTGGCAGCCGCCAGAAAACTGCAAGGAGACGTGAGCGTGACCAACTTAAATGGTTACAACAGGCACCATTCAAGAGCGTAAGCGACTGGTTGTCCCGCCAAGAAAGCGCGAAACACTAACCGGTTGATAACTGCTGTTTTGGACCCCATGCAGGCTAAACTTGAAGCCATGCTTGTGATGTCAGTTGATGTGCTGGACAGCCATGCTGGCTGCTGCCTTCACGCTGTCCTCACCACATGTGACCAAAGGCAAAGATGAAGACCTCACCAATGTGTATAATACATCCCCCAAGGTGACGTATTAATTCGAAAGTAGTTGCAGACTTTGAAGTCAACCCTCAGTTGTGACTACATTGTGAATTTGTGCTTTTTTTTTCCCCCCCTTTCTGCCACCAGACCACACCAAAGATGAGATGATGACCCTTTGTCCTTCCTGCCCCAAGTTGTTGTCCCTGAACGACCAGACAGGCGTCAGCGCCGTGCAGCAGGCAGTGCTCCAGTTCAATCAGGAGAGCAAACACCACAATTACTTCACCCTGCTGGAAGTGGCTCAGCTGACTGAGGAGGTGTGTGGGTTTTTTTTTCCTCTTCCCCTCCCTTTCTACATTGGGTGCCAGGTTTCTTGTCCTTCCTGTTGCAGTACATCGTCGCCATCGGCACCATCACCTGGCTCAAGTTTGCCCTGGTGGAGACCATGTGTCCACAAGAGGCCACGCATACTTTTGCGGCCTGCATGCCTCACTGCCCTGACAAAGCTGTGAGTTGCTTCTTGACTAGAGCTTTGTTTATGGGGTGGCGGCATACAAATTTTCCAAGCAGTTTCTTAAATGTTCTTGATGGTTTTCTGAAAACTGCTTCTTGACTGAGTAATGTAAAAACAATGAGTTATCTGACCTCCTCCCCACCCCCAAAGCATCACATCTACTGCCAAACCTCCTATTACAACTCGTACAAACAAGTGGGAGAGCTTGAGTGTGAAACGTACCCACCAAAGGCAAGTCCGCAGCAAAAGCACCACATTGACAGTATTTGGGCAGCAGAGTGCCTTATTGTTCCTCTTGGGTCTCCACAGAATTCAGAGACCCTTCCAGCTGGTCAGCCGGAGTCTGTTTGCATGCCGCCGTTCCACCAGAGTGCAGAAGCTTGCAGGTGCAAGGAGCAGCTGAAAAATCTCGAGCTGTCCATCCACCACATTTGTCCCTTCCCGCTGAAGTGATGTTATCACTCTTTTAAATCAAAATAAATTATGTGGTGTGAGAACACCTGAATCAGTTATTGGCTTTTCGTCTTTGATTTGGCTTTCATGCAAAAAGTCAGAATACCCTGTAGTTTGGAGGAAAAATTGTGTCAGCAATGTGAGCTGTGGAGGCGGGGCTAACAGGTACAATGTCAGTCTCCAAAGTGTACAGCTGCTACTGTTGGCAACATGCACTTTTGTGTTTAAGGGTCATGTGGGGTGAGGCTTTTTTTCTCTCTGCCCCCCCCGGACTCGTTGACCAGAAAAGTGAATTTGCATTAGAAATGATTGGAAAGGGAGAGCATAGAAGTTCCTGTGCCAGCAGATTAATCAGTTTCATTGTCCTGGGCTTCTACTCTTTGGGCAGGAGACTTTCATGCTCAAGGCTTAAAAAAAAAAAAAAAGGGTCAAGTTTTCATTCGAACATTCTTCCCCCCCATGTTCATGCACTCAGGGGTGGCAAGTGATACAGAGCCACACTGGCACTATCTGATGGACATCATTTGCATGTGAAGTACAGTAATCCCTCATTGCTCGCGATTAATGGGGACCAAAACCACCCGCGATAAACGAAAATCCGCAAAGTAGCGACCAATTAACATATACAGGTAAAAAAAAAAAAAAAAACAACATTTTTTTTTAAGTCCGCAAATGGTCCGCGAGAAGCTGGAAAACAGCGAGTCACAGAGAGTAACATATACAGTACTGTACTCCATGTATATTTAAAAAAAAAAAAAAAAAATTATGTTTGAAAAAATCCGCGATGCACTGAAGCCGCGGTAAACGAACCGCTAAGTAGCGAGGGATCACTGTAGTTAGCAATTATTCCACCATTAAAATTACTGGATATGTGGAGTTCCTCTGCAGGAAGTGCAGAGAAGTGCATTGCGGGCTTGGTGCCTCACTTTGCCCATTAGGCAGTTGTATGCTCACACGAGGTGTTGCTGTTTGAATTTCTATTGCCAATTAACAGGTTTTACTCCACAAACTGTGCATGCAACGTTCAACAGTCTGTGGAATATTTGTCATGAATGTGTGACACGACCAGAAAAGCCATTTAAAGTGCACAGTGGTGCCACAGCCAGCATGTGGCTCTATTGCAGTTCATTGGCGCTATGCACAGAAAAAGAAGCCCATCGACACTGGCTCTGTACAAATGGAACACACAAAACAAGAAATTTGACACCAAATCCACATTCGTACGTATGTTCTTCAGCCACGGAAATTTACCAGAGCAGGTTACTGCTGCCTCATGCCCCCACTGCCACAGTGCTAATCGTAGGACTTTTGTGGGTGGCGAATTGCAAGCTGGTGCATCCACTTTCATTGCATAGAGTGAAATTAGAAGACATTTGCTGTTTTCCCAGTTTATTACCGTAATAGAAAATATTAGCCACAACATCACTGAATCATGATTAAACAACACTACTGGATCAACAGAAGCAGCGAAAAGCCTTATTTGAGAATTCAGTCATAAGCAGGACAGCACTACATACATGAAATCTGGATAGTGTAATGGGCTATGTAAGATCTGATGTCAGCGTTTTAAAACACTCTTAATGGCTTTCATTTCATCAGCGGACAGTGGCAAAAGATTGTAGCCGCTCAGCTCAGGCTTTCCTGCAACAATACAAAGAAAACCACCTCAGTCACACCATAATGTGGTATTGGATTTGCTGTTCTTACCTTGTTTCTCATTTGCTGTTCTTACCTTGTTTCTCATTTAGATGATTGACATTTGCTTTCAGTCCTTTGCGGAGGTGATTTAGTTCACTGTCCAGCTGTTCCTGGTCTACACATAAGCAAGACAAATCTCAGTCAAAAATGAAAAGCAAATCATTTCAAATTTGGAACAATCAGGCCTACATACAATTTGACAGTTACATTTGCTTCAAAAGATTTTACCTTTTTGAATCATTTGTGTTGCCTGGGACTTGGGGAATTTGATGAACATATTTCCAAAGCAAATCTTCACCTTTTCTGTATGTGACAGGAATTGGTCAGTCATTGCCATTACATATGCAATGAACTTCAAAATCATGGGATCACTCACCTGAACACATACCACTCTTCAGTGCATTTAGTGCTTCTCTGTTCCTGTTTCTCTTCATGTCCAGGTCAATTATCTTAGATGGAAACACACACAATTTAGCAACAGAAAAGATCACAGAAATATGTGACAAAGAGGGTAAGAGTAAATATAAACTATTTCGAGACAATAAAATATCAAGACAGGGATATAGTAGACTTCCGGTTTGGGCAGTCATGGAGTAAGAAGCACGTCTGCAGAGCTCCTCGATCAATTCGAGCAACGCCGTACTTTATTAGTATTTTGTTATAAATATTTGAGTTATATTTGTATTTAAAGGCGTTGACGAAATGCCTAAAGCAGCAAAGTCGGTTTCACGGATTGAAATAACCCACTCGGACGGAGAGGATCTCGCCACAAGCGACATCGACGGCCGGCACGAACCCGGGGAGCTACGTGCTAATGAGGCTACAGCTAACCTATCAACGATCCTGCAAGAATTAAGGGAATTCCGGCGTGAAAGCGCCAATACACTCACCAAAATCAAGGACGAAATTAAGACGACTAACAACAGAATAGATGACGTCGAAACGAGGATCTCAGAGACGGAAGAAAGAGTGCTGGGGCTGGAAGAAGTTACGAAGGAGCTGCTACAGCTACAAGCTAAAATGGAAAATAAGTTAACTGATCAAGAGGGACGAGCAAGACGGGACAATATAAGAATTTATGGTGTTGAGGAGGGGGCTGAGACCAACTCTGCAACGATGATAGTGTTTGTAGAACATCTCTTTAAAGAAAAGCTCGAGCTTTCTCCCTAAACCAAGTACTCAGAGGTCATCTGATGGGAACAGATTCATATTTTTCAAATCAGAATGGCAGAAAATGTGACTAATAATGTGACATATTGCACCTGAAAGCAGCTTTTTGTAAATCAATAGCAGATACACCTAAAGAGAGTCATGGAGTATCACCGCAATGCTCACTACGTCCAGAAGTGCAGTGTGGATTCTTTGGTAACCTACCTGGGAGAACAAAAATGCTTCTGTTTCTTCCAATAATTTGCTAAGTCTTGTGGTTCCTCTGGAGGGCAGCTGGCAAAAGACGATGCCTTCCGCACAAATATTTGTGACACATACACCCTGATAGATAGAATTCACCTAAAGGCAGGAGATAAATGACAATCACACAGCTCAGTAATAATTGACTCATAGGAAGACCTTGGCTTCTGAAAGAAAGTTGACCAAGTAATTCCAAGTGTCAAAACATTTCACATTTTTCATGATTTTCATAAAAAACGCAGTAATTTCTGGTTTAGGCTGTATGAAGACATACTGCAAAACTCAAATCTGTTTACAAATGTAAAACCCATCAGCAGTGTGCGTCATCACACTTACGGTTAAGGGGTTATTCATGGTTTTGTCTTGCAGCTCCTTTAAGCAGACAGAGTTGATATTGATGTCATCATCTTGTGAGGTGTCATAAAGCAACACCTCAGGCAAGTCATTTGGGTGAGTAGAAGAACCCAGTATCTCCATGAGCAGAATCTTTCCAACCGCAACCTTCTCCAAGCAGGACAACACAGCGGGATGGGAACTGAATGCCTCTAAACCTGAGAGGAGAAAGCAAAAGGGCAGTTAAGGGTATTAAGGTCAAATTTTAAAAAATTGTATCGCTACATTAACCGGCCACATTATGACTACTTGCACAATCGCATATTTAGCACAAGAGCTACAACAAACATTCAGCCTTTACAAATTGCAACACATCTTTTGTTATAGCGTGTGTACCTGCCAGCCTAACATTGGTGGCTTGGAAGGGCAGTGAAAGGAAGTCATGGTGCAAAGGCAGAAGATTTTCTAGAGGAATCTCCGCAGCAAAGCCGTGATCCAAATAGTAAACCTGATGGGAGAAAAAAAACACTGCTGCTTCTTTGCAATTGCTGAACTGATTTGTTTATATTTGAAGACGATATACTATTTAACAGAGGTGGGCATTCCGTCAGTACTGACAGAAGGTCGGTCAATCAGTCACTGATGGATGCACGTTTTGCTGACGAATGACGGGAACCTTAAAAATGACAAACGGGAGGACTTCCGGTTTGGGCAGTCATGGAGTAAGAAGCACGTCTGCAGAGCTCCTCGATCAATTCGAGCAACGCCGTACTTTATTAGTATTTTGTTATAAATATTTGAGTTATATTTGTATTTAAAGGCGTTGACGAAATGCCTAAAGCAGCAAAAAAGTCGGTTTCACGGATTGGACGTACCCAATCGGACGGAGAGGATCTCGCCGCAAGCGACATCGATGGCCGGCACGAATCCGGGGAGCTACGGGCTAACGAGGCTACAGCTAACCTATCAACGATCCTGCGAGAAATAAGGGAATTCCGTCGTGAAAGCGCCAATACACTCACCGAAATCAAGGACGAAATTAAAACGACTAACAACAGAATAGATGACGCCGAAACGAGGATCTCAGAGACGGAAGAGAGATTGCTGGGGCTGGAAGAAGCTACGAAGGAGCTGCTACAGCTACAAGCTAAAATGGAAAATAAGTTAACTGATCAAGAGGGACGAGCAAGACGGGACAATATAAGAATTTATGGTGTTGAGGAGGGGGCTGAGACCAACTCTGCAACGATGATAATGTTTGTAGAACATCTCTTTAAAGAAAAGCTCGAGCTTTCTCCCTCCACCGACCTGAAAATTGAGCGGGCGCATCGCGCGCTAGGCCGTAAACCACCCGCCGATTCCCCCCCGAGGTCTATAATAGTAAAATTCGCCAGCAACAAGATTAAGGAGGAGGTCCTGCGTAACGTTTGGCGCAAGAAGGGATTTCTGTTCAAAGAGAAGAGAGTTTCTGTCGACCACGACTATGCACCAGAGATCCTGAGGAAACGCCGGGAATACGCAGAGGCGAAGAAGGTGCTGCGGGAGAAAGGGATACGATTGCAGACTCCGTTTCCAGCAAGGATGAGAGTATTCTACGAGGGAGAAACGTGCCTTTACGAATCAGCGCAGGAGGCCACTTCTGACATGCTGAAGAGGGGTTTTCCCATGGCTGTATACAAACCTCCTACCACCTGGATTGACAGAATCAAGAACAAACTGTGGCATCGGTCTGCAAGCGGTGAGGAACGACAGCTGAATACTCCACGTGAGGGTTTCAAGAAAAAACTGGCCGCATACAGGAGAGTGGACAATGAAAATTGTTGAAGCCTGACAAGGTGACGAGATTTACCACGGTGGGACAACCAAGGGTTCGTTGAACTGAACAGTATTTGGGTTTTTGTGTGAATAAGCTTGGGCATGGGTGGAAGCATGCGTGTGTGGGTGTATGCACGAACAGGTGTATGATTGAGTTTGTCGGTGTATGAATGAGCGTGTGGACAGTTATGTATGATTGCACAGGTTTGTATGTGAGTAAGTCTATTAGTAAGCACTGCATGAACATGTGGAAAGGTATGTAGGGGAATAGGTATGCGCGAGTATGTGTGTGGGTGTATGTACATATATGTAGATGTGTGTGTATATGTAAAATGCAACTAGGTGTTTACGTTTTAGAGTATACGTGAGTCAATGAGTAT
>NW_017805151.1:192386-194036 GCF_001891065.2 Hippocampus comes | reverse complement strand
AATTTTATTTCATTATTTTTCTACTCATATGGCACAGTGTTCAGGACATTGTATATGTGGGAGGGCAGTATTTGTAACCCGTTTCACCGGGATGTCTATGTGATGTATGTACTATTTTGATTCCCGGAACTGATGTGGTTCTATGTATTTAAACACGTGACCATGTTTTTCTTTTTTCTAACTGTTTAAAAAATTCAATAAAAGATTTAATAACAAAAAAAAAATATCAAGACAGGAGGGGATAAAGGAAAGAAGGGGGGCGGGACGATATTAGTGACGGTTTTTAAACTGATTTTCTTTTTATATATTTCAAATGGTGCCACTTTGAAATAATATTGAAATCCTGATGTGGCTGTCTTTTATTGGAGAGATATATATTAGAAGTGGCACATTCACAGTACTGACATTCTCATTTAAAAAAGACATTGCATCATATCCTCTCAAACTGAGCCATACCAGGGGGCGGGACGATATTAGTGACGGTTTTTAAACTGATTTTCTTTTTATATATTTCAAATGGTGCCACTTTGAAATAATATTGAAATCCTGATGTGGCTGTCTTTTATTGGAGAGATATATATTAGAAGTGGCACATTCACAGTACTGACATTCTCATTTAAAAAAGACATTGCATCATATCCTCTCAAACTGAGCCATACCATATCAAATACAATCATAATCCCACCGAGTCGAAACGAAGGCAGTGCAACACTCAGTGAATCAATCGCTGATGTGACAGGCCCAAGTAACATTTACAGCAACACCAGCACAATGTAGAAATGTTTCTTTACTTAAAAAGTCACAGTGACTAGACAAGAATTTCTGTCTGGCTGATACCAAATTCTGTTTCTCCAGTGGTTTCGCTGTCCGCTAGCTTACCGTAGTTAGCCTTCGTCTGTTACATCTGTTTCAAGATACAGCGTTGACATAAATGTGTTAATATTTTTTTAACAATTTTAGTGTTTACCATTCTTCTGGATATTTTGGAAATTGTTAAGAATTAATGGAGATTTACAATCCCGTTTGGATGAACTAAGAGCTTTGCAATGATATTTTTTGACACCGAGAGTCAAGCCTATAAATTCTATTTGAGCTGTGAAACATGGAACAAAGTGCACCTGTCAATTTGACACCTCAAGGCTTCAAGCCTTTTAAACAATGCCTGCAAACTTTAAGGTGTACAGGCATACACTTTTGTACAATCATACAAAATTTAGATGACCGCTCATTTGTTTTTTTACTTGATTCTCTCACATTCTCAGATGAGATCTGCAAGTCGCTCATTGGTCACTATTTTTCAAAGTGCAGTATGGGTAATTTTGAGTGCACGAGACTTTTTTCTTTCGGATATTCAAAATGGTGTAACCCCTTAATATTACAATATATAGGGAATTGAAAAAAGCGGAAGGGGCGTGGCCTGGACGGGGGCGTGGCCTGGACGGGGGCGTGGTTACTTACAAAAGTGGCACTAAACATGCTGAAGATGAAGTGTATTAAATTTACACAGTTTGAAAATTGAACAGAAAAAAATCCCAAGATCGCCACTATTCTTTCAAGTGAAAATTTGTGCAATTTTGCCTATGCATTCCTGGTGAGCACCAATATGTAACTCCAAATTTGCTGCTAAAAATAAAAACAAAAAAAGAAAAC
>NW_017805151.1:189807-191698 GCF_001891065.2 Hippocampus comes | reverse complement strand
ATTGTCCAAGAGCTTCTGTAACTTCGTCGAACTTGGAACCAATTTTAACCTTTACAGTGACTTTTCTGTCAAGCCAGTCCAATCGGAATTTATTCTTGACATTTGAGTCAATTTCTAGGATTTAAGACTCCTGATCTTTCGTCAAAAATTTCATAATTCCGCTCAAAACGATCCCAGAACAATGAATTTGCGAGACGAACAGGCCGCCATGAATCAGGTAAAACAATATGTTACATGCAATTTGATTGGTCCAATCGCTTGTAGTTAACCAATCGCTGGGCCGTTTATAATCGAGCTAAGACTTCCGCAACAAATAATGCCTTCAGTGATCTGATTAGTTGAAGCTTTCATACACGTCCAATCGCAGGGCTGTTTACAAACGGAAAACGGAGAGACTGTTCGGGAGAGCTCGTGAAAACTCGACGATAAGGTATCTGACCGCCCCTAATTTTTTCTCAACGGATTTAGACGATTCACAAAAATGATCAATTTAAGAAATAAAACGGCGGATTTCCGCGGAAAACTGCCATGTATGTAATATTACAATATATAGGGAATAGTGTGCACATTCGGGCACAGTCACAGAGTTTTATCAGAATGGACAATTGTTAGTTCATTCATATATGGCCGTCAAATACATTTGTTGTGTTTATGCACGCAACGTGTCAACACGTTCAAGGAGGGGTTGATGATATTGTAGTGCCCTTCAGTAGCGGAGAGAAGGATGCACGCAGTCGCTGATACAATTCGTCATTTTAATAAACAAAATAAGCAATAAACACACACATTCATAGGAGTTGCTGTTAGCCACAACTCACGCCCATGCCTCCACACTCAGACTAACTATGGGAGCCAATATTCCCCCAACCTGGCCCCTCCCCTTTCTATGACGCCACACCAATAGAAGAAACAGATATTACAATATGTTTATTTGTGGAGGAGCCAAGATGGCGACGTGAGCGGTTGTGCTTTTGGGAGCTGTTTACCTGACTCGATATAAAGTTAGTGGAACACAGATAACTCTTCTATTTTATTCATGTCAGAAAATTTATATATATTTTTTCCTCTTGACTTTACTCCACTCACGGTAACTTGTCCTTGGCGCAGTCCTAGTTCTCTTTCTTGGACGTTGCCTCGACTCGTGCTAAGCTAGCAGCATTATCGGCAGCATTGACAAAATGGAGCTGAAGTCCGCACCTGAGAATGTGCTCGTGGATGGCGCGCACGCCTACTGCTTGCAAAACCAATCTGTCCTCGCGGTTGTGGAAACTGACTTTCCCGCATTGCCCGTCTCGCCGTCCAAGCCACCGGCGTCGAAGAAAAGTAAGCAATCTCGCACGACCGAAGGAGAGAGCGCGACCATATTGCAACAATTATCAACGCTGTTTAACACCAGATTTGATACGATGAAGACAGATATCAGTAAAATGACAAAGGACATGACAACGAAAATAGAAAACCTCACGAAAACATTGAATATGGCCTGCGCCGAATTAAGAGATGTAAAAGCAAGTCTACAACAGATCGACGACCGCGTTGGACTTATGGAAAAGAAAGTGAGCATGATGGAGGGGCGTCTCACTGAACTTGAAAACTACTCACGACGCTGGAATCTACGACTCTATGGTGTAGCTGAAAAGAAAAACCAAAATGTCCGTGAGGAAGTAATCTCGATCTGCCAAGCGGTCCTGCCCGGAGAGAGAAAAGACAAATTTCTTCACGCCATTGACACTGTACATCGACTGGGACAGCTGAAAAATGATGCATCCAAGCCTCGAGGGATCATTCTCCAATTCACATCGCGAATCTTCCGAGACGCTGTCTGGAAGGCTGCAAAAAAATCCAGTTTTCTTCAAAGCAACAACATGCGCTTCGCTGAGGATTTGTCACC
>NW_017805151.1:188561-189621 GCF_001891065.2 Hippocampus comes | reverse complement strand
TTTTTTTGTTTGGTAAGCAGCACAGAAATGATTTTTGTTTTCTTCAGGAATCCCACTCGATCACTAACGATTTGCGGTTATGGAAAGCTCAATGGGGTAACGATTTATGGTTGGCACATGGATCTGAACACTCAGCAGGGGTCGCTACGCTGAAACACCAGTTTTCTGGGAGTATTTTACATTCTGTATGCGATAAAGCAGGTCATTTCCTTTTACAAGTAATCAACACGGGAAACATCAATATAATAATGGTTAACATATCTGGGTACAACTCAAATTACGAAAATAATAACCTTTTTGAAGAATTAGAAAAACATATTCAACATTCACTTGCTAAATTCCCAAATTCCGGTCTAGTTATAGGCGGTGACTTTAATACGATATTGCACCATAACATGGACTGTTGGCCTCCTCGTAATCAATCTTCTCTAAATAAGACCCTGAAGGTATTTATGCAGACATTTAATTTGATTGATATATGGAGGAGCAATAATCCAAACAAAAAAGAGTTCACCTGGAGTAATAGAGATGCCACCAGGCGGTCACGTATCGACTTCTGGCTCATATCTCAAAATCTTAACATCAATCCAGTTTCGGTTGAGATCATTACAACACCTTTAACTGACCATAATGCGGTCTTCATCTCCATCCCTTTACACTCACCCTTTACACTCAAACTCTCCTAAAATATGTAAAAGTGTCTACTGGAAGCTTAACAACTCTCTATTAAAACATAAAAAGGTTCAATCTGATATTGAATGCCTTCTTAAAAAGTTTTGGAACAAAGCAAAAGATGACAATTCTTTTCGTAGCAATTGGGAACTATTTAAATTTGAGACTTGTCAATACCTTAGGAAATATGGCAGTAATTTCGCTAAAGCGCGTCGATTAGAAGAAGACACGATAGTCTCTAAAATAATCGACTTATCCCTAAAACACCCTGATAACAAGTCAGATGAAGACAGACTACTACTAACCTCAGAACAGGCTAAACTAAATGAAGTATATCTTACCAAAGCTAAGGAAGCATTTGTAAGATCAAGGAAAAGATGGATCGAGG
>NW_017805151.1:178478-187745 GCF_001891065.2 Hippocampus comes | reverse complement strand
TACCTATCTAGGGATTACCATTATGAAAAATGAGGCCGTGCGATGTACAGCGAATTTTGACCCAATTATTAACAAAACCCAAACTAAGCTTAACCAGTGGCTAGGTAGAGCTCTTTCTTTAAAAGGACGTACGCTACTAACCAAAGCGGAAGGACTGTCACGTCTTACGTACGCAGCAATCTCTTTGTCTGTGAATGAGAAAATTTGTAAGAATATCAATAAGATGCTTTTCGACTTCTTGTGGAGGAACAAGACTCACTATGTGAAAAGGTCTGTTGTAATGAATACCTACGAAACTGGTGGATTGAACTTCCTGGACTTCTCTACCCTCAATAATACATTTCAAATCAATTGGATCAAACTATTTTTGGGTAATCCCTCATCGATTTGGAACTTTATACCTAACTTTATGTTTTCTCAACTTGGTGGTCTTAACTTTGTACTTTTATGTGACTACAAAATAGAAAAAATTCCCTCCCTTGGCTTTATCCAATTTCCACAAATACTTTTGGCTTGGTCCTTGATATATTAACATAATTTTTCCCCTCATAAATGTTTTATCTGGAATAATCGTTACATCTTATACAAGAATAGATCATTATTTCTCCATAATTGGTTCAATAATCTCAACTCAACTCAACTGTATTTATAGAGCACTTTCAAACAGCCATCGCTGCATACAAAGTGCTGTACATGGAGCAAATTAACATATACAACAAATAATAAAATAATCCTGGTCAGTCGACTAACCAATAATCAAGGTTTCCTTTTACTCTGAATTTTTGAATAAATTTAATCTACCGGTCACCCTAAAAGAATTTGCTACAGAAACATCAGTCAGAAATAACAACCGTAACATACGTTCCCTGTTTCAAAAAGATATTTCAACAATCCCACACATTATTACCTACTGGTCTGGTTTTGTTGATAATCTACACTGGGGGAAAATCTGGTCTCTCCCATACAAATACCTCCTGACTAATAAAGTAAGGGAAATCTCTTTTAAAATGATACACAAATGCTATCCCACCAAGCATTATCTTCTTAGGTTCAAGAAAGACATCTCTGTTGATTGTTCATTTTGTGGAATGTACCCTGAAACAATGGTTCACTTGTTCTGGCAATGCCCATATTCCAACACATTTTGGAAAGTTGTGTCCAGATTTATTATTGAACACATTGACTCTGACTTTATGCTATACTGGAAAAATGTACTATTTGGGTTCTACGAAAGTAAGGAAAAAAACACTAAACAAACCATTATAAATTTAATAATTATTCTCGCCAAGTTCCATATCCACAAATCCAGATGGAGTAATTTAAAACCTCTTTTCTTAATTTTTGAAACAGAAATAAAGCAACACCTAAGTTCTATTATGGATTCTAAAAACAAGAAAGCTGTTAAAACTCTGGCTATATGCTCCTTATTTGAAATTTTTGTTTAAAATCCCCTGGCTTCTTTTTTGTTTAAATGTTTGTAATATGTGTATGTATTAACATGTTCATTTTGTTCTGTTTATTGAAAATTGTATTATGACTTGTTCGAATAAAGATTAAAAAAAAAACAATATGTTTATTTGTATGACATATGTGGCGTCATGTCAAATCTTGACCCGTGAGAAACAGCACCGTGCCATTGGCTTTGCAGACTGGACGAGGAAAAAACAAAGGCTGTGTCCGAATTCACAGGCTGTGTCCTCGGAAGACTGCATTTTCAGCCACATGACGTCAGATCTGGCGCGACTCGACGCACGTGGTTTCTAAATTCTTGAAAGATATTTCGCTGGCTGGGTCTTTCGAGGATTTCAAATGGTCTTCCTCAGAGAGCCCCATGTGGCGAATTTGGACAGCCATGTGAATTTAGACAACGCCTGCAGTCTAGTCGCGCAGGAACTGGCGTCATAAAGACGAAAATTCGGCCATCGGAGGACCATCCTTTAAATTAATTCACAGCCAAAGAAAGAGTAGTCTTCGTAGCCCAAATAGGAGCGCCGAAACTAAGGGCATAACTAACAAGTTCGCGTTTCACATCACAATCACATTGTACGTGGCTCATCTTACTGCTGACGACACAAGGATTTGAGTGTTGGCCCCGCTTTGTGTAAACAACATCCATATAGATTTACCGACCTTGCTCGTCGCAAAAATGAACACATAAAGCGTTGTTACAATACTTTAACCTGTTGTTTCGTTGTCAGGACATCTTCAGCTGCCTCCTCGACCTCTGTCAAATATTCCACTACGCCGTGAGGTTCCATGGCAGTTTCCTCGTTCAGGAGGGACATGCTTCAACACAACGTCCGCGGTCGAGGGAGGCCACGTCTTGAGGCGCATTCAAAACTATGTCAACCCTTGTAAAACATGGCAAATCTCATTTCTTTATTACACCTTTCTAGATCTTCAACCCTCCGTAAACAAGTGAGCACCTCCTACTGCAGTCAAACCAGCCTCTACTCGAAAAGACAGCCGCCCCTAATTTCATAAATACAATGCATTACGGTAATAAGCCGCCGACGAGCGGCAAAAGACACCTTCAAAATAAAAGCTCTTTACTATTTTATTTACCTTATTTTCTGTCAAATTATTACTGTATATGTTTTATGTTCAATAAACAAACAAACAAACAAACAAACAAACAAACAAAGCAACCTACTTGGGTGACCTGGAGGTTCACGCTTCAGGTTACAAATATTTTTATTAAATGAGCTCTGTTATAATGCTACCAGTCCACCACTGACTGTAAAATGGTTCATTTGAATCTTGAAATACATTTAAAAATAAAGTTTATTTGAAAAATGCATGAACAGTATGATTGTAAGTATATACAATATAATCCCATTAGTAACATAACACCAGACCAATTGTGGAGGACACTAGATCACAGCAGGTCTTCACCAAAAGCGGTCCCATCCAAATCCATTGCTGCAGATAAAAGTGAATTGAAATATAAATAGTTCACTGTCAACAACCCTGATTTAAATAAATAAATAAATACATACATACATACATAATATCCTTGAGTAATACCAGACCAGTTTTGGAGGACAATAGAAACCCCCAGGTCTCTGCCAAAATAGGTCAAATCCAAATCTGATCTTGTATGTAAAAATGAGTTCTTTAATTGTCATTGAATGGTGCATTTTCAATGTCCAATTAGGTAGTGGTGGCGTAGTCATGCATGGAATGTTTGAGATGTCAGTAATCATTCTCAATTGCTGGCAATCAGTGAAGGACTTCGACACTGGAGAAGCCACATGGGAAAAAATAGTCTGAAACAAGTGGAGTTTTTGCTGTACATTTTGGACTGTTTGTCGCCGATGTAATCAGACCTTACGTTTGTAAAGTCACAACAGACCCGAGCAACATCGGGGCCTGCAACGAAGAAGTGAGATTTTTTTTTTGTTTCTAATAGTTCATAGTCTTTGTATTTAAATGTATTGTGTTGTGTGTATTTCTTCTATTTTACATTGACTCTGAAGTTACTTTAATTATTCTTAGTAGGATATAAAAGTACAGTGATCCCTCGCTACTTTGCGGTTCGTTTATCGCGGGTTCAGTGCATCGCGGATTTTTTCAAACATTAAAAAATTTTTTTTTTTTTTTTAAATATACATGGAGTACAGTACTGTATGTGTTGCTCTATGTGACTCGCTGTTGTTTTGCAGCTTCTCACGGACCGTTTGAGGACTTAATTTTTATTTTTTTTTTTACCTGTTTATGTTAATTGGACACTACTTCGCGGATTTTCGTTTATCGCGGGTGGTTTTGGTCCACATTAACCGCAATAAACGAGGGATTACTGTAATGTAATTATATTTTTCCTGCAAAGTCGAGGCACCGTCATTTATACTTTACTACACAGGTCCAGAATTTGTTTTGTTGAATGCACAAAACGTTTGTGTGATGGAGGCACCGCGGTTGAGAAGTGTGTGCTATTTTTGTAAATTCTTTCTCACTGGAGGCGGTTAACTGCAACTATCTTTCATGATGAAAGTTGCTACCCTTTGAAATTTTGATATGACCTTCAAGTAGAATTAAGTATACCCTATGAAGCAACGGTTTGTCATATTTGAAGAGGAATTCTAGTCTGATTAGTTGACCAAGAAAAGTAACATGTTAGATGAGTCGTTACTGGATATAACCATATGCATTCTGCTTTAATGAGTTATTGTGCATTTGTTTGCATTAATTAGCCACGACATCTTTGCTTTTGAAAACACATTATTTTAGATTGAGATCAGAAATATGTTAAATTGTATGAAAACACACAGTTGCGCTCACACATAACCATGAATAAAATGCTGAAAATGGATGGCTTGATAGATGTATAGTAAACATTAGGGGTTGGATGGTACAGGTGACGCACAAGGGAGAGACATTCACTCGTGTCCTGTATTTTTAAGGGAGTGATAAGAGTATGAGACTTCGTGTATCAACGGGATGAAAGCTATCAAAGGTTTGAAGGGGAGAAGCTTGTTGCCTGCTATGTGAAGAGTTCAGTTTTGTGTGGAGAGTAAGAGACATGACTTGCGTCATCTCGTCGAAAAATCCACGGGATAATCTGTACCAGTTTTTGGATCATGGCTCAGTTTAGCCATGGCTCAGCTTTTTGGGTACAGGACTTGTTTTGTGTATCATGAAAACAACTTTTCTTTTCTTGTCTCAAAATGACCTCTTTATTTCACCTATCAGCAAAAATTGGAGTAATGCAATTTATTTCAGGTTCCTTTTAACTGTAACTGCATATTCATTGACTAAATGTATATATACACATGACAATGCATTAGAATAAAATATATATAACAAATTAAACATTTTTAAAAAGTTGTAACAAAAAAGAAATAAAAAACAATTTGTGTTTGTCCATTTGTCATACATCTGTTACAACTGTGCATTCATAGAGGACACAACGTAACATGGCTCGAACGTTGTTGTTTTTTTTCCCTCAAACCACACATCTTTAACCGCAAAAAGAGGCTGCAAATCTGTGATAATGAAAGCTCCCACTGTTTGTTTTTTCCCTTCATCTTAAGTGGCAGTGTAGCTCTTGTGATGAAGCAAAATTCTCAATAGATACTTTTTGTTTCCTGGTGTGTCCATTTCAAGTCTTTCAATGTCATGCGTCCAACAAGGATTTAGCATATCATGATATGAACACAGGAAAAGCCTGTTTGTCTTTCCTTAAAAAGTACAGGACATAAAATAAAGTAATAATTATGCCAACAGTTTACAACAGTTAGCCGCGATTGGTCGTTAACTGACCCCTGAGCAATTGTGATGTAATTTTCAGTCAACAGCAAGTGGTAAAATGCATCCCTGCCCCCAAGATGGAGAAAAACAGGATTTTTGCTACTAAATTCACATTCCACAAACGCAGTATTAACCAAAATACCAAGTTTAGACTAGTAGGACTGCATTGAACATGTTGTAGAGAACATTTTTGAGCTGAATTCTTAAGATGAAACTTAAAATTACTATTATGAAAGAAATTAAACTTGTTTTAATCTGTTTATTTCAGAATACTTGGACCCGGGTAAATTGTCCTTAATTGCATTCACAGCATCAGGTTTTATTTCCTGCTCCTTGGGCACAGCTTTTTGCCTCGTACCTCCTTTTTTTCTGCATTCGGAGCCCCTTATTGGCCTCTCAAATGCAGTTTGTATTTCTGCACCACTTTTTCTATGCTCTGAGACACTTCTCCTTATACGCCCTGTTCTGTTGCATGCGACTTCATGGCCCCTCCGTTCTCTTGAGGTGCTTGGGCTCCTGGCAGGTTTGTGTTTTGCAACTTGGATAGGATTGCGAATGTTGCCCAAAGCTTCCATCCTCCTCATGTGGCTATTGTTTGTTCTCACAGGGCTGCTCAACCTTGGAGGTCGGAAGGCTGAACTATTTTTGAGATGCACACGACTCTCACTGTAACTTCTTTTGGGAAAAAACATAGTGCTCCTGTTACCCAACAGTGGCCCAAGTGACTGATGGTTGTCAGTGGCGCAGCAGGACACAACGCAGCGTGAAGTGCTGCGTATCTGGAGCTGCACACAGGGACAGTATTGGAACTTGGCAGAATGACTGGCTAGAGAGGATAGGAAGGTAAGGGGGAACGCACGTTGGCACTGAAGAAAGCATTTTGGAGAGCTGAGGCATGATGAGAAAGTATGACATGTCCTTTGACAGGTAGGTATCCCACCTTCTTCCTGAATAGTTTGAAACTGTTGCCACTCTAACTCCAGCAGCCTTTCCAAATATCTTTCAAGTGGGGAGACTGGCCGATGTCGCACGGCCCCTCGGTGCTCTGTGTTGTAGAAAACAGAGAGCTGACTAACGGTCCAGGAATTAAACGGTGGAGGGAGAAAGTCTGGGAAGTCATACCGTATAAGTCTCTGCTCTCTGGGTCTGATGCCAGGAGAGGGGCAGTTTCTAGTTTGGATGACTTCTGGTCGCAACTCAAGCTTTGGAGGAACTCCACCCGAGGGCAGCACAGAATGCCTCTCAGAGTCGGACAAGTCTGAGTCACTGTGTCCTTCTTCGACACTTATATCATCTACTGTGTCTCTGCTCTTTCTGCTGCCACAATGCTTCTGTTGTCTGTGTCTGCAATGATGAGCAAACTGCTGGATAACTGGGTCCATCGCGTCATCTGGACAAAAAAAGTAGAAGATAACATATTGAATCTCCCAGAGTAGAACAAGGAAAAGTAGATTTAAGAGGGTATTTTACCATAGTATACACAAAAAATAGCAACACAAGATGCATCGCCACAAGCAGTAATCCTACCTGTGTTTACAATTTTCAGATGGTATGCTGCAGCATTGTGTTATGTGGGAGCCTCTGGACAGGCCGTGACAAGTACAGAAGACTGAAAACAGAACGCTTGGGTTCTAATTGGGAGGTTCTAGGTCTCACTGTCATTGCCCATGTGAGAATTGAATTTCCCCATCAGAATGATGGAGTCCTCAGCAGGGTGCGCTCTCCAGCACCTCCTCCATCCATACATTCATTTTATTTCATTTATCCGGGGTCAGGTCACAAGGCCAGCAGCTTTAGCAGGAAATCCCAGACTTCCTTCTCCCCAGTCACTGAGTTCAGCTATTCTGGGGGAATTCCGAGGCGTTCCCAAGTCAGCTGGGAGACATTCTCTCCAGTAAGTCCCGGCTTATCCCTGGGTCCTCAGCCCAGTGGGACGTGTCTGCAACAGCTCACCAGGAAGGTGTCCAGGAAGCATTTTAACTAGATGCTCGTACCTCATCATCTGACTGCTTGATGCAGAGGAGCAGCAGCTTTCAGTCATGACACACAGCTCCTGAGAGAAGGAACGTAGATCGACAGGCTAATCGAGGACTTAGCCTTTTGGCTCCGCTCCTTTTTCACCACGACAGACCGATACAAAATCCACATGACTGCAGACGCTGCACCGAGCCACCTGTCAATATCTCGCGCTATCCTACCCTCACTCGTGACCACGACCCTGGCATACTTGAGCTCCTCTACTTGGGGCAGGATCTCATTGTCATGTTCCGTATTTGGCAGCAGGTGGCAGGCGTTCATTCTGCTGCCTGCACACCTGCTGCCTATTTGTCAATGATTACACCTGCTATATCTATGCACTCTGGTTTTCGACGCATTGCCGGAGTATTGCATGCCGTGCCACTGCTGTTGCCCATTGATTCAAACGTACTCGTATACTATCGCGGATTGTTACATTTTCGTGGTCTTATTAAAGACTATTCTTAAACGCGTGCTTTATCCAGTATTCGTCTACATTATTTTCCTTGCCGTTTTTTGCAAGCGCTTTCTGTTGTCGCGTTTTCATTATTTCCTGGTTCTCGTTATTTGCCAGCGTTTTCTGTTTTTCTATTAGGCGGAGTTTTTCGTTGGTAATAAATATTATTTTGAGACAGAGTCCTTTGTCAGTGTCTGCTATTTCGGGGATCCACTTATTCTCACTTTTTTCTGTTATGCACAAAGCGATTTTTTTCCTGCTTCGTGTGTAACGTGACAGAATACTCCGGTCACCATGGATCCCGCAGACATTGAAAAGGTTTTGTCCACTCTGTCCCGTCTAGAGCAATTTACGAGTCAGGAGAGCCAAGCCATTACGGAGCTTCGCGGCGCGGTTTCCATGCTGGCTCACAGGTTCGAGGTTTTCGAGCCTCGTTTAGTGCTTTTAGAAGGACGGAGAGCATCTTCCACGGAGGTTCCCGTCCATTCTCCTACATTTCGTAGGGAACCGACACTTCCCCCCCCTTCACGTTATGGTGGTGAGCATGGTCAGTGCGGGCACTTCCTCCACTAGTGCTTGCTGGTTTTCGACCAGCAACCTTCCGTTTATGTTAATGATGACGCGAAGGTTGCATATATCATGAGCCTATTGACTGGTCAGGCGGCGTCATGGGTAATTGCGGTGAGCGAAGCACAACCGAGCCTCCAGTCTTCCTTCCCCGGCTTCGTGGCCGCGTTTCATCGGGTGTTCCACCATCCCATACGGGGAAGAGAGGCTGAAGGCTGGCTACTTGAGCTCCGCCAAGGAAGACAATCCGTGGCGGACTATTCAATTGAGTTTCGGATTTTGGCCGCCCAGAGCGGATACGACGCACCGGCACTGTGTGGGTTTTGCCCGCGACAACAGTACCAACCTGGAGGAGTTAATTGATCTCTTTCTGCTCCTGGACAACCGCCTGAGAGAGAGGAGCCGGGAGCGCGGAGGTGGTTGGTTTCCTTTCCGGCATCCGGCGAACCGAGGGGCATTCCGCGAGACTACTCGGACAGCAGGGTCCGGAGACCACTGCAGAGCCCGGAGTGCTGCCACCGGGGACGAACCGATGCAGCTGGGTGGCGGAAGTTCCAGACCACTGCGGCCTACAGGGACATCGGGCCGCTTCCTGCCCATCGGAACATCAACCACCTACGCCCTTCGAGTACTGTGAGTCACGAACCCGCGCTGAATCTCGAGACCCTCGGAGAGTCGACTCACGGCCAGGGCACCCCAAGAGACTTGAACTCGAGGGAGAAATCTATGGGGCGTCCCGGGCGCAGCGGATCAGGACTCTGATAGACTCGGGGGTCCGATGATTGTTTTATCGATACCAACCTTGCCTCAGAGATAGGCTTTGTTATCGAGGAGCTAGCCGAAAAGAAGCGTGTTCATGATCTCGATGGGCGCCTTCTGGCGGTAGTGACACAAATCACGGAACCACTGAAGCTCAAGGTATCTGGGAATCACGTCGAACACAGACGGTTTTATTTGATGCATTGCCGAGCCATTCT
>NW_017805151.1:165393-178200 GCF_001891065.2 Hippocampus comes | reverse complement strand
CTGCCGAGCTCTCGGCTATATCAGGTGTCTCGTCCAGAACAAGAGGCATTACGGGAGTATATTAATAGCTCGCTCGCTGCAGGTCTTATCAGACCGTCGCGATCACCGTTAGGTGCGGGATTCTTCTTTGTGGAAAAGAAGGACAAGTCGTTGCGGCCGTGTGTCGACTATCGTGGGCTCAATGACATTACCATCAAAAATAAGTACCCACTGCCGTTGTTAGACTCCGCCTTCGCTCCTTTACAATCGGCTACCATTTTTTCAAAATTAGACTTACGTAGTGCGTACCATCTGGTTCGCGTGCGGGAAGGAGATGAATGGAAGACAGCTTTCAAGACTCCATTAGGCCACTTTGAGTGTCTAGTCATGCCTTTCGGGTTGACTAATGCTCCCGCTGTCTTCCAAAGTCTGGTCAATGACGTGTTGAGAGACATACTGAATGTATTTTGTTTTATCTTGATGATATTTTGATTTTCTCCCGGTCATTGCAGGAGCACAAACAGCACGTCAGGCTCGTTTTACAACGATTATTAGAAAATAGGCTTTTCGTCAAGGCAGAAAAATGTGAGTTTCACGTACAAACCATCTCTTTCCTGGGGTTTATTATCGATCAGGGTAAGCTGAGAGCCGACCCCATTAAAACTAAGGCGGTGGTGGATTGGCCAACACCGACTAGCCGTAAGGAACTACAACGTTTCCTGGGGTTTGCAAATTTTTATAGAAGATTTATTCGCAACTATAGCCAAAAGGCTCTTCCGTTAACCCGGTTGAAGTCCATTAAGATCTCGTTCAAATGGGACTCGGATGCGGACTCAGCTTTCGCTAACTTAAAAAGAGCATTCACTAACCCACCCGTGCTGCAACATCCTAATCCTGACCACCCTTTTGTTGTAGAGGTGGACGCCTTGGATTCAGGAGTGGGGGCAGTTTTGTCCCAGCGTTCTCTGGTCGACCAGAGATTGCACGCCTGCGCCTTTTTCTCTCGTCGACTCAGTGCCGCCGAGTCGAATTACGACGTGGGAAACCGAGAACTTCTGGCTGTCGTTGCAGCCCTACAAGAATGGCGTCACTGGCTCGAGGGGACTAAGGATCCATTTACTGTCTACACAGACCATAAGAACCTGGAGTACATTCGCTCCGCAAAGAGACTGAATTCACGACAGGCCGGGTGGGCACTTCTGTTGACCTGGTTTAATTTCACCCTCACATATTGTCCCGGCTCCAAGAACACCAACCCTGACGCCCTCTCCCGTCTCCACGATCCCGCGGAAAGGGACCGGACCCCAAAGGCCATTCTTCCAGACCATTGCATGCTGGGGGCGTTAAGGTGGGAGATCGAGCGGAGGATTCAGGAGGCTCAAGGTGAGGTCCAAGTCCCGGCTGATTGTCCCGCAGGGAAGCTGTTTGTGCCCCCACCGCTGCGTTCGGAGGTGTTGCAGTGGGGGCACGAGTCCAAGGTGGCTTGCCATCCCGGGGTGAACCGGACTCTGCACCTCATCTCCCAGCGGTTCTGGTGGCCAGAGCAAAGGAAGGATGTCGTGGACTTTGTCAACGCCTGCTCCACCTGCGCCTGCGGAAAGGCCTCGCATCGGCCCCCGGCCGGGCTGCTCCAACCGCTACCCATTCCTCCTCGACCCTGGTCCCACATCTCGGTGGATTTTGTCACGGGTCTCCCCCCATCCCGTGGGCGGTCCGTCGTTCTTACCGTTGTGGACCGCTTCTCAAAATCAGCCCACTTCATCCCGCTGACCAAACTGCCGTCGGCGTTGGAGACCGCCAACCTCCTCGTCGAGCATGTCTTCCGCCCCTGGGCCCACCACTTACACCTTGGGTGGAATATGCACACAACACCCTCGTCTCTTCTGCCACTGGGCGGTCCCCCTTCATGACGGCCTTTGGGTATCAACCGCCGCTATTCCCGTCCCAGGAGGGGCAGGTGGAGGTTCCATCGGTGCAGTGCCACCTCAAGCGGGCCCATCACGTGTGGAGGGAGACCAGGGCCGCGTTATCCCGCACGGCTTCCAGAAACCGGCAGATCGTGGACCGTAGTCGACGCCCTGCACCGACCTATGAGGTGGGGCAGGAGGTGTGGCTAGCTACAAGGGACCTGCGCTTGGCCGGCACATCTGCCAAGTTGGGGCCGCTTTTCACCGGACCGTTCGTGGTGGACTCCATCGTCAGCCCCGTCGCAGTCAAGCTCCGGTTGCCAGCCACCATGAAGGTTCACCCCGTGTTCCACGTCTCCCTGATCAAGCCGGTGGCGACCAGTCCCTTGGCTCCGTCTCCCACCCCGCCTCCTCCTCCGCGGATCATCGATGGTGACCCTGTGTACACTGTGCGGACCATTCTGGACTCTCGGCGCAGGGGTAAGGGGTTCCAGTATCTGGTCGACTGGGAGGGCTACGGGCCAGAGGATCGGCAATGGGTCCCCAGCTCCTGGATCTTGGATCCGTCCCTTCTGCGGGATTTCCACGCTTCTCACCCGTCTAAACCGGGTAGGCCGCCGGGAGGCGTCCGTTGAGGGTGGGGTACTGTCATGTTCCGTATTTGGCAGCAGGTGGCAGGCGTTCATTCTGCTGCCTGCACACCTGCTGCCTATTTGTCAATGATTACACCTGCTATATCTCAGCACTCCGGCTTCCGACTCATTGCTGGAGTATTGCATGCCGTGCCACTGTTATTGCCCATGCTCATAAACCTTACTCGTATTTAATTGTTGTTTGCTTCACTTTCGTCATCCTATTGGGATTATTTATGAACGCATACTTGACCTAGTAAATTGTCTTATCTTTTTCCTTGCCGTTTTTTGCAAGCGCTTTGTTTTCTCGCGTTACATTATTTCCTGGTTCTCGTTTTGACCAGCGTTTTCTGTTTTCCATTAGACGGAGTTTTCGTTTGTAATAAATATTATTTTTGAGACGAAGGCCTTGTCAGTGTCTGCTACTTCGGGGATCCACTTATTCTCGTTCGCTTTGTTGCGTACGAAGCAGTTCTTTTTTCCTGCCTTGTACGCAACGTGACACTCATACCCTATCTGGGGAGGGGACTACACCTGTTTCCGACTGAGAACCAAGGTCTTAGATTTGGAGATGCTGATTTTCATCCCAAATGCTTCACACACTGCTGCAAACAGCTCCAGTGAGTGTTGGAGTTCACAGCTTGAAGAAGCTAACAGCACCACATCATCTGGAAAAAGCAGAGATGCAATGGCAAGGCCACCAAATTCGACCCCCTTGACAGCTTGGCTGCACCTGTAAATTCTGTCCATAAAGGATATGAACAGAATTTGTGACAAAGGGCAGCCTTGGCAGAGTACACCCCTCATTGGAAACAAATCCAAATTGCTGCGGGAAATGCGGGCTAAACTCTGACACTGGCAGTACAGGGCCCAAACAGCAGCAATCACAGGGTTCAGAAACCACATGCTCCCAATGTACCCCCACTGAACTCCCAGAGGGACACAGTCAAACGCCTACTCAAAGTCCACAAAATACATGTGTATTGGCTGGGCGAAACCCCATAAACCCCCGAGGACCCTGCTGAGGGTATAGATCTTGTCTGTTGTTCTGAAGCCGGAACGAAAACCACGCTTGCTCCTCTGTTTGTACTTTGTTTGAATTCCTTGGATAGTCTTGTGTGCCATAGAACTGGTCTGGTTGTGGGGTAATGAAAACAGATTTTTTAAGATCTTGAAATCAGGTGTCAAGGTGAAAATTGCAGATTTCAGAGGCATTTTATTTTGAAATCGAACATCAGATTTTAATTACGTGTTATAGTTGGATACCCGGGGTGGCCAAATGTTCCCTGGGCCTGCTCTGGTTGTGGGATAATGAAAACTGAATTTTAAATGATTTTTTGAAATCAAGTGTAAAGGTCAAAATGCCAGATATCAGAGGCCTTTTTATTTTGAAACACATCAGATCTTAATTAAAGTATTATGTCTGGATACTTGGGGGTGGATTAGTGTGCCTTAGACCTGGTCTGGTTGCAGGATAACAAAACCCGAATTTTTAATGATTTTTTTGGAAAACAGGTGTTAAGGTCAAAATGTTAGATTTCAGAGGCCTTTTATTTTGAAATGCAGCATTTGATCCGACTGAAAGTACTGTGGTTGGATGCCTGGGGTGGCCTCGTGTTCCCTAAATGTCGTATGGTTCCAGGATAACGAAAAAAAAAATTTTTGTGATTTTTTTTTAAAAATCAGGTGAAATGTTAGTCATTGATGTAGAGTGAACATCAACTACTCAACAAGAGTGAACATCTGAACTTCAGAACGCTTCTTGGTGCTATTCTGAGACAGTTTTCATTCTCCTTGGGTGAACTCATCGTTGTCTGACCGCTAAGAAATTATTTTAAATACAAACCAGTGACGTGTATGCATTCATTGGATAAGTTTTATTTTGAAGGTGGCCAACGCAGCTCGCTCGCGACAGATTACCGTAATGCGGCTGGTTTGACTTCAATTTTGCGAGTGGAGGCTGATCTGACCGCAGCGCTCCACTGATGTTGACTGTGGGGTTTATATTATGCTTCTAAACAAAATAATTTTAATCCAAACCACAATCCGCCGCTGTTAAAAATTACTATTATTATAACATGATTGACGCTTGCTATTGGTCTTTTTTTTTTCTTTTCACAATCAGAAATTGTTGGTCCCACAAAACTATTAAAGAGCGTCTTCTCCGGTGAAAGACAAAGACAAAGCAGGTGCGAAGACTTTGTATTTCGAGTGCCAACTAAATACAACAATGTCATTCATACGCTACCTGGAAACAATAGTCCCGCAGTTGCTCCAACACACGTTCGTCTTCCACCTGTCCCCGGCATCAACGTCAGTGAACTGGGCTGCTCCTTGTCAGGGCAGTTGAAGCGCTCGTGCATTTGCAACAAGAATGCAGCTTGCTGTGATCTCTGAATTGACAGAAAGTGGATCACTACAATAGCGTTCACATTAGGCAGATGAGCATTAACATCTAGCTTTGTCGCCGCTGTAAGCAGGTAAGGGTTCGAAATCTGGGCCTGTAGCGGACATTTGGTTCAGTCTTGTATTTCATTTTTTGTGGCTTTTTTGACAGTCAAGCACACAACATGACAGTACCCGAGGTGACGTCTTTGTTTTTCTTCGTAAATGTTCGAGTTCTCCTTCTGTCAAAGAGAGCGAGGCTGCCCCCAATGTTCAGATTGAGTCACCGCAGCTGAATTCAACAGAAAAAGATGACAACTTTGTGTTGCCAAACGCTGGTTAAATGGTCGGTATTCCTAAATGTTATTTGAAAACGTGCTGTCGTCACTGTAATTCTTTACACTTAACTGTATTCCTTGAAAGAAATTGTGCAACCACAGATTTTGACCAAGTCCCGCCACTGGATATTTGTGTTTCATTGTATTTATTTATTGATTTGTTCTGAGTTTAATTTTTTGGGTGTTCTTTACATATGTATTTTTTGAACAAATGGGAAATTGGCCATTATTTTCATGTGATTTACTGGAAAACGCTATACTAGGATATATAGGCGATCAAAGGAGAAGTTATTTTCTTCGCAATATATGTACAGATGATCCCTGCTATTAGCGGGGAATAGCGATCAAGGTGGCCCACAAATTGCAAAAATATGCATAGTAGTGTTTCACGGATCTCATAAATTTCATCTTTTAACATCATGAAGGCATAAATACTCTTCTGAGCAAATATGAAGTAGACCGGGTTATCAGCAGAGAAAAACGTGAAAGAATAAAATATGTATTTCCTGTCAAGATTTTTTTTCCCCATTGTTGTCCTAGGTCTGAAGACAGTATAACCGAACTTTGAAATAAATGAATCCTCCAGGACAAGGATGCAAATTATAAATGTGCAAAATGGGCCACAATTGGACATTAAAAAACTTATCGGTCACTTCCTGTTCATTTTAGACTGTGGCTTTATGGGATTTTTGGAAACATCTCCGGGTGCTTCATATGCCAGCCAATTTTCGTCAGCCTTGGTCAAATGTACCAGGATTAGTTTTTAATTTTCCTTTCTACGTGGTATTTGTTTTCATCATTTATGGCAAATATAAAACATGACATTTTTCACCAGGGCCAATAAGTGTGCAAATTTTATTGCGTTTTTGTGCATGTTGAGCTCTGCAAAAATGCGATTTGTCAAGTACAACTTTATTGTCAAATGCGCTGTATTTGCAACATACAGCACAGATGAAATTTCTTCCCTCTCAACCAGACAAACAAGACAATAAAAGGATTTTTTTTAAGATTAATTTTTTTGAACAACCCCCCCCCATAATAATAATCATAATAATAATTTCTACAAAAACAGGGACCTCACAGCGGTCACTACTCAAGCCCTTTTGATCACGGCGTAATCAGCTCCTGCCCTCTGGTCTTTCTCAGCCCACAAGCCGCCAAGTTATGGAGTAATTGTAGGTTCAGGACACTGTGGTAACTTGAGAAATTCAACTTAACTTTGCTGTATGTTTGTGTTGTTCACAGATGATCAGAAAACACGCATACGAACATGCAAGGAGAGATGTTAGAGTTAAACGTGTGTGCAGTGTTGTGCATCTAAATACCTTTCTCAAGGGCATCTCGACAGTAATCATTTGGCAGTACTACATCTCTCCAACTACACTTAGCTGCCATTTTACATTTGTAAACAGCGTGACTCGAACAGAGATTCTGTGGTTGCAAAGTCCAAACTTTTACAGAAGAGCTACTTTGTGGTTGACATATTATCTATCCATTGATACTTTGTAAAGTCAAGGTGCTTGAGAGCATATGCACTGGTGCAGTACAAGATTACATTGTTTGTAACAAGTCAGTCTCATCTCTGAGGTGATAGACAAGACATAGAGATATGTAAGGTTCTAACCGGAACCACATAGACCACACAGAAAATGAGGATGTATAAAATTCTCTGATTTATTTTGAAAAATGAATGCCAAATGTTGTCTGTCTGGGCAATGCAGACATCAATTGTGAAATCTTTTGTGAATGAAAAAAACTGTCGACTCAACAAAATTGATGGTGTATTCCATTCCACCATTGAGGTGCCATTTACAGATAAAAGCTATTACCAATACCCATTGTTGAAAAATTCATCCTCTATAACACAGGTGTAAACTTCAATGCCCGGGGGCCGTTACATAATTTTCTGTGGACCGCGAAAGCAAATCAGTCACGAATCAGTCACGTCAACTTGGATGATGCTTGCTAATGTCTGAACAAAAATTTCAAACTGTCTTATGTACCAAATACTGTAGCAATGCAAGTATTTTCACTCAATGTGAATAAGAAGGTTCATTGCACTGTAGATCTGATACACATATTAAAATCGTCGTGACATGATGTAAGACATATTCAAAGCAATCTATGTTTTCATGTCCAATCAACTCAATCACTCATCCAAGGCCATCATTGAAAGAGTACTAAAACAAGGCATATTAGTAAAATGAGTGAAAGACAATGTGTTCAACAGACACAACACAATATCAAAATCAGTAGAAAACTGGACACATTGGCTCAGCATCAGTACTCAATGGTCACCGCCTTAGTCTTCAGGTATTCACTGAGTGCCTCTTGGCCTGATGGGAGTATCACAGACAAAAGGTAAGTGTGGATTTTATCCTTGACAAAAAATTTATTAAGGATTTGACATGAGTAAAAACATGTGCGGTGAGTAATTTGCTGCTCATTGAAGTGAGTACAAAACGGCGGCATGATTTTTTTGTGAAATATTCCGCAACAGTCATATGAATTCAGAATTTTTGTGCAGCTTTCAAGACATCGTTTAGTCCCAGATTTTGGCTGAATTCCAATGTCGATGAGCATGGCTGCCCCTGACCAAATTCGGGCACTAAGTGAAATGAGATAAACGGTATTCTTCATCAAAATAAATCAGTTATAATACTGAAACGAGAGGTGCGAGTATTAAGAGACTAGCAAATTAATCAATACCGGTATTAATTTTTGGACAATCGATTGTTTCAATACTTTTTTAAATTAAAAATTCACCCAATCCTCAGAATTTCAGCTTCCCAACCGTAAAGATGTGTCAAGGTTTCGGACGAGCCGAAATAAGTTTGGATCCCAAAAGTGTAGACTCCAACAAGGTACAAAAATGTTTAATACAAAAATTCGCACCGACAAAGTAGAACATAAAGCCCTGGTCCAAACAAGGACCAGGAAGAACAGAATAAAAACGAATAACAAAAAGCGCTTGCCAAAAAAAGGCAAGAGAGGAAAACTAGTACCGAGAATACAAACGAAAAACAATGTAACAACTACACGCAAGAAAAAGCCAATTCACAAAACAAAGCCATAAGAACAAGAACAATGTTACCGGGAGTATCCAAAAGCGTGTACACTGTACACGACGATGTCTATAGCAAAAGTGGTCAGAGGGCATGGAAACAGCAAGGCAATAACAATACTCCGACACAGGTGAGCTGAAGCAGAGTCCTTAAATACATGGTCCCATAATGACTGGATTGGCAGCAGGTGTGCACAGAAGACCGCACATGCCACCTGCTGGTCAGACCAGAAACCGAATCGTGACAAGATGCTCATAATTCCATTGTCTTCCATGATAGGGGACTGTTATCTCTGTGTTGAATCAAAATAAAATGTTTCCTTTTACTTTGGAAAACAATAATCAACATTTTTGCCAATTTTCTGGCAAGCCAGCAACTGAATAGCACTTTTGCATTCTGCACTGTTAAATTGAAATTGTGACCTGTATTTGAATAAAGGGATGGAAATTAAAATATGATTTTTTTTTCATCCAATTCATTGATTTATCAAGAAAATAACTGACATATTAATGGATTATTAAAATAATTGTTAGTTGCAGCTATAATTGAAATACAAGTTTTCAAGTATTCTTACCCAGGTCTTTACCAAAGCCAGACTGTTTGAAGCCTCCAAACGGTGAAGCCACATCTGTTTTATTGTAGGTGTTGACAAAGACTGTACCAGCATTGAGTTTTTCGCTGACATACAGAGCTTTGTTAATGTCCCGTGTAAAAACACCTGAGGCAAGGCCATACTCTGTAGTGTTCGCTCTTCTCAGGACATCATCGACGTCACTAAAACAGGGACAAAAAATGGGTGAAGCAGGAATTATGATGAAAACACTACTCATTTCTAGGAGTTAAGTAATCTGTTTCCCATGGGATCACCACCTATGGAAGGGACCGGAGAGGTCGGGTGCACTGTGAGCTGGGTGTTGGCCAAAGTCGAGGACCTTGATGGTCCCATTTCTAGCTTCACCAACTGGCTCTAGGGGTGTGGAATGTCACCTCTCTGGCAGAGAATGAGTCCGAGCTGGTGTGCTTGAGGAAGCAGAGTCTGGGCACCCTGAGGCCAACACTCCTATCTCTGGGGTTTAAGCCACTGATGGGTTAAAAATTCCTTGGTGGCAAATCCCCAGCAGTGAATATCAGCGGTCCGTAGTTTGTAAAGGCTCTGGATGCTGGATCCTGGTTGATATGCCTCTAAAACAGTGGTGGGCAAACTGAGGCCCGCAGGCTGGATCCGGCCCATTGGTCTTTTTAATCCGGCCCGCCGAAGACTGGTACACAATTATGTTTCGATGTGAATGATTGAATTCATTTCATTTGGACTTGTAATGAAAGCGGGTTACAAAGTACAAAACATTCAGAAAACGCTTGGAGTCGGACAGACTCAAATCTACGACACTTTGAAAAACAAGCGATTCTTGCTCAGTTCTGGCAATTTCCCTGCTCAGAGTGAATCGCTTGCTGCTCGACGGACAGTCGAGTAAATGAACATTTCCTGGAATGGTTTGACTGTTATCGTGCTAAAAACCTTCCGACTGCTAATAAGAGAGAAGGCAAGCTCCAAAGCGCTAACTTTGAGCGTCGAGGACTTCGACGCGTCCCATGGCTGGCTTCAAAAGTTCGTTGCACCACATCAGCTAAGCAACGCTGTCATGTGTGGTGATCGAGGGGAGGTAAAGTTAGAGACAGTGAGTGAGTGGAAAGAAAAGCTACCAGGTCGGTTACTACTCATCTCATTTTGTAGCAAATAGTCCTATGCCTGTACTGTATGCCGCAGTTTTTGTGTTATAAACTGTTTTGCGGCAATGTATTGTTGCAATTTGTTGCTTGTGTTGTCACACATTTATGTTGTTAACATACTTGGACGTTCAAACAGGACATATATCATAGTTATTTCCCACATATGGAAATTCTGTTATAAGGAAAGATTGGACACTGCAAATATCATTCCTTACTAGAAAATACTGTATCGCTCTACTTCTACTGGTCAGATCACAACCCATCTGCAGCAATGCATTGGCTAAAATAGGTGATTAACAACACTGTTCTCATGAAAAAAAGTATGTTAATATTTTAATGCTTTTGTTTTGTTGATGTTTGATATGGACTGTCAAAAATGCAGTTGTTTATATGTGCCATATTTTGTGCTGACCCGGCCCATCAGTCAAACTTTAAAAGTCAAGGTGGCGCCCGAGCCAAAAAGTTTGCCCACCCCTGATCTCAATCATTGTGAGGACATTGGAGACAGTGCCTCTGGATTAGCAGTGGTGCTCCTCCTTTTTAAGAAGAGGGACAGAGGGTCTGTTCCAACTACAGGGGGCTCACACTCCTCAGCCTCCCTCAGCCTTTATTCAGGGCTGCAGGAGAGGAGGGTCCGTCGGGAGGATTAGAGTGAGGTCGAAACTCAGATTCAGGAAGTGGCATGTGGTTGTCATCCTAGCTGTGGAAGAGGGGACCTGCTCTCACCATCAGGAGGGTTTTTGAGGGTGAATGGGCGGTTGCACTTGTCATGTGAAAGCCCGGGAGCCGCATTGAACTAGCCAAAGAGACGCATGCGGCTCGCGAGCCACGGGTTGGCCTCCCCTGCTCTGGAAGAATTAGATGAAGTGGCTGGGAGAGGACTGTCTGGTGTTCCCAGCTAAAATGATGCCTCCATGACCCAAACCCATATAAATGGTAAAAAAAATGGATGGATGAAATAATCTGTGATGACAACCTACCCGCTCTTAAATTTAGAAATGATCATGACAGGCCCAAACGACTCCTCTTGAGCGATATACATGTGGTCTTGCACGTCGGTGAATACAGTAGGTTCAAAGAAGAAACCTGCCAAATGAAAGTGGAACATTTAAATATATACATGTACATTTGCAGCAATGTTACCTGTTTAGTTGAAAACATCCAAGGCTAAAAAGCAGTACAGGCTGGGACTTACCTGGCCTCTCTATCTGTTTGCCACCATAGACCAGGGTGGCTCCCTCTTTGACACCAGTCTGACAAAACTTCACCAATTTGTCTAAATGGGCTTTGTGGTTTTGAGGGCCATGATCTGTGGAGCGGTCCAGTGGATCACCAATCTTTATTTTCTGAATCTCTTCAACCTATCAGACAAGTATTTTGATGTGACTTTATTTGTATTTCGTTTCAGCTGGTCTTTTGACTCCAGTAAGTCTTTATTTTAGAAGAACAAGATATCTGAACAGCTTACGATGCTATTTGGGGGACAAAAACAACAAAAAAAACCCCAATAAACAATACACATTCATTCATTCATTCATTCATTCATTTTCCGAACCGCCTTATCCTCACTCGGGTCGCGCGGGGTGCTGGAACCTATCCGAGCTGTCCTCGAGCAGTAGGAGGGGGACACCCTGAACCGGTTGCCAGCCAATCGCAGGTCACACAGAATCGAACACCCATTTGCACTCACACTCACACCTAGGGACAATTTGGAGTGTTCAATCAGCCTGCCATGCATGTTTTTTGGAATGTGGGAGGAAACCGAAGTCCCTGGAGAAAACCCACGCAGGCCCGGGGAGAACATGCAAACTCCACACAGGGAGGCCATAGCTGGAATTGAACCTGATACTTCTGCACTGTGAAGTCAACGTGCTAACCACTGGACTACCGGGCCACCCCAGAACCCATACACATACAACACAAATCTGAAATTAGAAAAAGCAAGTGTGATTCTGACAAAACACATACCACTTTCTTCACGAACTGGTCATGTATAGTGTCTTCCACAAACAGTCTCCCAGCAGCTATACAGTTTTCTCCCTTGTTGAAAAACACTGAACTCATGCCCTGAAATACAAGTCACCCAATAGTTTTATCACTGTACTGTGTGCTGCAAAAATTACAAACGTACATACCATGCGCAAAGCCTTCTCCATGTCACAGTCACTGAAGATGATGAGAGGGGATTTTCCTCCGAGCTCCAATGACACTTTTTTAACATTACTGATTGCACAGCTTTTGACGGACAGCAATCAAAACATATAAAAAGGTTGTAAAATTTCTTCATTATTTGATGGGTTTGCAAATTCGGTCAGACCTCTTACCTTTTCATGATGTGTTTCCCAACTTCTGTGGAACCCGTGAACCCCAGTTTTCGGACGTCAGGATGGTCAGAAAGGCACTGACCCACGAGAGTGCCTATATTTATTAAAAAAAAAAATGTTTCTATTGTCTTACTTAATAATAATAATAAGAATAATGCATTTTATTTAAAAGCGCCTTTCATGCCACCCAAGGACACTGTACAGACAATAAGAAAATACAATGTAAAAATTTGTAACCGAGATCTTATATAAAAAACAGGACATAAAATCATAAAAACATAGGGAATGGAAGAGCTATGTGTTGTAGGCAATCCTGAACAGGTGTGTTTTTAGACGGGACTTGTAAGTGGAGAGAGATGTGCAGTTTTGGAGGTCCGGAGGTAGATTGTGCCAAAGCTTTGGAGCAGCGCGACTGAAGGCTCCCGCTCCTATGGTGCTCAGGCGGGCAG
>NW_017805151.1:145489-165047 GCF_001891065.2 Hippocampus comes | reverse complement strand
GATTTCAGTTTTATTAGCATTTAATTTAAGATTTCAGTTTTATTAGCATTTAATTTAAGAAAGTTTGTTGTGAACCATGTTTTGAGTTCGGAAAGGCAAGAGGTGAGGGAGGGGGGTGGGAGTATGGAGTTTGGTTTGCAGGAGAGGTAGAGCTGGGTGTCATCAGCAAAGCAGTGGAAGTGGATATTAAATTTGCGGAGGATATGACCAAGAGGCAGGAGGTAGATGATGAAGAGAAGGGGACCTAGGGCAGATCCCTGGGGTACACCTGTGGTGACTGGGGAGGGCTTTGAGGTGAAGGATTTGAGCTGGACAAACTGAGTGCGGCCGGTGAGGTAGGAGTGGAACCAACTGAGGGGAGTGTGGGAGAGACCAATGGAGGAGAGTCCATTGAGGAGGATAGGGTGAGGGATTGTGTCAAAGGCGGCGCTCAAGTCTAAGAGGATGAGGATGGAAACTAAACCGGAATCAGATGCTGCGAGGAGATCATTTACAATGCGGATTAGGGCAGTCTCTGTGCTGTGGCGGGGGCGGAAACCAGACTGAAAGGGTTCATAGAGAGAGTGGAGGGACAGGTGGGAGTGGAGTTGAGCAGCAACAGTTTTTTCCAGGATTTTCGAGATAAATGGAAGGATGGAGATTATTTAGAAGAGATCTTGGTTCAACCAGTAACATATCCTATCAAAATAAATTATTCACTCATTTTCTTTTTGTAGATTTAGTAATTAGAGGAGGAGACAATATATTTATATTGTTCTACTGGTGGTCGAGTGGTTAGTGCATCGACCTCACAGTGCAGAGGTACCGGGTTCGATTCCAGCTCCGGCCTTCCTGTGTGGACAGTTCCCGGTTTTCTCCGGGTACTCCGGTTTCCTCCCACATTCAAAATAGTGTAGAATAGGGTGTTGTATTCAATGAATAAGTCCACCAACCCTCCCTGTGCTCCACCAGCGCATTCCCACTGCAGTAGGTACAATTGGGTGGTGCAACAACAGCAATGTGAGACAACAATAGCCTTGCAGTCTGTGGGATGGGACCTGGAGTCATACAACACAGCCAGCTTTCTTCACCGGCTGCAAGGATCTTGTGTGTGAATTGAACTGTTTACGATTGTTTAAGTGTCAACTAATATAGCAGTTAGCTGCCAACATAACCAGCATCCGTCACCAGACTGACAGGTGATGTGTAAACTTCTTTTTGATGGAGGATGAGTGCTCCTCCTCTAGTCCGCGGCATAAACACACAGACACAGACGGTAGAGGTCCCTCTTAGCCAATAGGATGCCAGGATGATGGAAAGAGCACCTTGAAAATTTCAGTGATGAAGTTCAGGAATCAAATCTACATCTTGTGTCAGCACCCAATTCAAGGGAAGTGACGGTAAATGAATGTCATATTTTTGGGATGTCTGACACCACATTATTATTTATATTGTCCTTGTTACAGGAAGTTTTCCTTACAAAAACAAATAACCAAAGGGAGAATTTTATACAATCAAATGTTCTTACCTGATCCAGGTAGAATATTAATCACCCCTTTAGGCAATCCTGCTTTTGCTGCCAACTCTGCAAACTTCAGAGCTGTAAGTGGAGTCACCTGGCAATGAAAAAAAATATTTACAATTTTCCACAGCAAACAATTCATTTTTGTATGGCGATATCATAGAGAATTACCTGTGCAGGTTTTAGGACAACTGTATTGCCGGCTGATAGACATGCTGCCGTCTTCCAAGCCAGCATCATCAGAGGGTAATTCCAAGGAATCACAATGGCACATACTCTAAAGAGAAGGACAGGAAAGGTATTGCTTCAAAAAACACTTGCAGTTTTCCATTTGCACCGATTCTTGATACCAGGAGGGACCAATTTATATTCCAAAAGGGCCACGTGAGGAACTGGAAGAGATGTCACTACGCTTACCTCAATTGTGTGGAACCTGAATTGAATTTCTAATCATTATACGATTAGAAATACAAAACACTATGTTTCTGCATCGTGCTATGTGCAATGGACAACATTTGCCACACCCTATATAGGTCATTTTATATCCCTCTCAATATAAAAACTGTAAAAACTGGTCCGGAAAGAAATCCAATAAATGTATGAGAAACACTCAGGATTCTTGATCCCGTCGTAGTAGCAAATAATATAACGTATTTGACTCAACTGTAACAAGCAATAAGTGGAGGAGAGTTCAACTTGTTCGCAAGATTTTCTTTTTTCTTGTTTAAAAGTTTGGTTTGAGCACCCACTCATTTTTACAAGCATTCATTTTGGATTTAGACACAAATGTAAGGAAATAATTGGAGTGCTGTATTTCAGAGGTGGGAGTCAACTATGTGCAAGTCATGAGTAATTCTCAAGTCATAACCTTTGAGTTTCAAACTACTTCCGAGGTACTGTGCAAAGAAAATCAATAAAGTCATATCGAGTCCCCACGAAATTTTAAGCAAGTCGAGTCAAGTCATAGCGCAGCAGCCCTGTTCATACGACCTTTCCTTCAACTTTGTGACAAACATTATCCGGTCGAGGTACGATGAAAAGGTGCTTCCTTTCGAACAGAGGAAGGAGGAAGACAGGCCGATTTCACTTATAACCGACTTCATCATACCACGGTGAGTGTATTATTGATATAAATAAGCTTCTTAAAATTCTCGAACTTTTTTGAATCAGGTCTCTCTTTTCATAAAAGTTGACCAAGCGTAACCTATGCTCATGGCAACAATGCACCTTGTAAGTGTCATTAGTATAGTTTAATGGGAAACAAATAATATTTTGTTTCAACTTTAAGGCAAAAAGGACATTTTGTATTTGTTTTATGTACATTATGTATTCACGTAGTGAAATATTTATTTTGTAAAATTAAGTTTCGTTATTTCGATGTTATCGATATTATCGCGAGACTTGCGATGTGGTAAGGTGGTTTATGCCCAGACACTCGAACGCAAGACATAGGAAGAGCAGCAGCTAAAAGGACTGTTCGCTATCTGTTGAAGATATCAAAAGTGTATTTTTTGTTGCCCAAGACCTCCGAAGTGGCAGGCGGCAATGAGTTTTCATGGTGTTGGTGTACCAAGACAACCCCAAAGACACTATTAAACACCCGTCATTTGGAAACCGTGCCCTGGTTTTGTTACTTTGGAGCTACACACCTCTTCTGGATGTGTAGTGAAAAACGCACTTATGCTGTTTAGTGTGGCTGCGTGACTTTGAAACCAATGAGGCAATGTGGATGAAAAGTTTTTTTGTACAACTAGAGGTGGATTTATTCATTTATTTTTTTAAATGCCTGGCTATGTGGAGACAAGGCCTAAAACTAAGAGAGCTGCCAAAAATGACACCGCCCTGTACAGGATTTCAAGACAGTCAAGTCTCATGTAAAAGTCAAATAGTCTCTCATCAGTTTTATTCAGAGCAAGTCCAGAGTCCTAAAATTGCTGATCTAAATATGACTCAAATAAAGTTTGATGACTTGAGACCCGTGGTCCAGTGGTGAGCGCGTTGAGCTCACAGTGCAGAGGTCATGGGTTTGATTCCACCTCTGGCCTACCTGTGTGGAGTTTGCATGTTCTCCCCGGGCCTGTGTGGGTTTTCTCCGGGTACTCCGGTTTCCTCCCACATTCCAAAAACATGCATGGCAGGCTGATTGGACACTCAAAATTGTCCCTTGGTGTGAGTGTGAGCGCGGATGGTTGTTTGTCTCTGTGTGGCCTGCGATAGCCTGGCAACCGGTTCAGGGTGTCCCCCGCCTACTGCCCGAAGACAGCTGGGATAGGCTCCAGCACCCCCTGCAACCCTTGTGAGGATACAGCGGATCGGAAAATGGATGGATTTGAGATCCCCTCTGCTAAATATAGAGTACTACACAGATTTTCAATGAGGGTGTCATGGCACCCAAATGTGCTGTGAGAGACCATCAGGGGTGTCGCATGAAATTATCCAATGTCACTAATTTGCTTGAAAACTAATATTTATCCATGACAAATACATCTCTGTTCATTTATGTATGCCAGCAAAGTACAGTGAATGGGAGAACAATAACCGGTAATTGCTCTTCCCTTAGCTAGCAGACGGTGCAATAAGCCCACCAGTTGCAATAAATGAAACAGAGTAAGTCATGGCTTCTTGCAACTCTTCAATTAAATGTGGCCCTTGTCTCAATAAAGGTTTGGAAACACATTAACACTAGAATGGAAACAATAACTCAAGATGAAGGATGATTTGATGGGAATTTGAATTCTCCTTACCCTATTGGTTCTTTCTTGGTGAAGGTGAGGTTGCGGTTGGGTCTTGCTTGGTTGATTGGGATGGTGCTGCCCTGCAGTCGCATAAAGACACGAAGAACAAAACAAGTAAATAATAGTGTGTGCATGTATGTGTGTTAGCGGTGATGGTGGGTGTGGGGGGGGGGGGTTCAACCGCGGTCTTGATGGGCCCCTATCCAGTTTGTTTTAGATATCTCTCCCCTCCAACACACCTGATTCAAATGATCGGGATCGTTATCCAGCTTCTCAGAGCTTGTCGATGAGCTGATCATTTGAATTAGGTGCACTGGAGGAGGGAGACATTTTACACAAGATGGATAGGGGCCCTCGGGGACCGGGTTTGGAAAACCCCTGCTCTAATTATTCAGGCGTCTGAGCATTCACGCAAACTCCCTGAGCATTCCTTGGACCGCAATGAGCAACTTGCATGCGGTGGCCAAACAAGTATCACACCTGTTCAAAAGCTGATCAGATTTAGTTCCATGATGTCGGTTTGTGACAAAAAAATTCAGACCACCTGTATATCAAAATAGAGGATATCATTGAATCGAGATGTGTGTGAAATGAGACTGAGTTTGTAAGAATCAGTTTAGGAATAAGGATTTTCTGCCACATTTTATGTTGTGAAATGGCCCAAAGTGCCTGGAATTGTCCATAAATCAATGTAAGCAACTGGGATTTTTGTGAAATTAATTTATTTAATGGATTCAATCGTGGCTATTTTATGTTTGATAAAACATGACTCTCGCTTTTCATCAGCAAATAGTGAGAATAAAAAAGGTTGAAAAGGTTGTTGCATAATGTTATTACTAATACCTGTAAAAGTGTGGCGATGCTTCACTTGTTTGATAAAAATCCTCAAGAAGGATTTTAAGGGATTTATCCTGCCCAGTAAATATGAGAATTTTCGCAAATTCACACTCTTTCGATGAGATGATGCTAAACATTAATATTCAAAGTCTGTGGTGGTAAATAGTCGGATAATTTAAGATGTCAGGTTATTATAACAGATTTAAAAAGCAGGACATAGTGGCCCATGCTACATAATTCACATTTTGTCAAAAATTAGGAAAAGTACAGAGGTGAGACAGCCAAAATTTGCTCATTCACGCCTCTTGCATCGATGACGTGAGGCAGCATGGAGTTGCAAGAACTCATGTGAATTGCATGACATGGCTATCCACACTTGATAAGTCCATCGCGGTAATATGCTACGAGTGTGCAGAGATATTCTCACTCAGCATCGGAGCACTTTCCCCGGGTCAGTTAACTGTGAGGTAATGAGTGGATAGTACCAACGCTGGACAATGCCGTGTCTCCAATTAACGTGGTGGCAAAGACATTGCAACCATTTTAGCTGAAATTCAACCTGTTTGAGCAATTTCACCTCTCTTTTTTTATTTTAAACATCCTGTGCAACGGTTAGTGTATATTGCACTCATAACTATGGTAAATAAGACAACACTCAACTGGACCGTAGTCATATATAACAGAGACCAAGCCCTCCACTGGGGTAATATAACAGAAATGTAATCAACATTAATATCACAGTAAAGAAGCCCCATTTAGGACCAAAGTCTAGATAAAATTAACCGAGTGGGCATCTTCAGCAGTGACCGTAAATGACAATGATAACACAACATGGTGCGCATTTCACTCTGAAGTGCTCCAGCACTTTCACCGTTTTATCTTTTTTGATCCATTTTTCTTCCTACTCCATCAATCGCTCTTGCCAATAAACTTTTCAATTTCTCGAATATGAAAATGCAAAGGTGGCCCGGTGGTCCAGTGGTTAGCGTGTCAACCTCACAGTGCAGAGGTTGTGGGTTCGATCTCGGCCTTCCTGTGTGGAGTTTTAGTTTTCCCCGTGCCTGTGTGGGTTTTCTCCGGGTACTCCGGTTTCCTCCCACATTCCAAAAACATGCATGGCAGGATGATTGAACACTCAAAATTGTCCCTAGTTGTGAGTGTGAGCGTGGCTGTGTGAGCGTGGATGGTTGTTCATTTCTGTGTGCCATTGCGATTGGCTGGCAACCGGTTCAGGGTGTCCACCGCCTACTGCCGGAAGAGGGCTGGGATAGGCTCCAGCACCCTCCGTGACCCTTGTGAGGATAAAGTGGATCAGAAAATGAATGGATGGATGGATGAAAATGCAAAATGCCGATCCAGCTCAGGTTTGAATAGTTTGTCATGTGCTCTATATATTTGCTGTGCGCCGAGAAGGTGAGAGTAGTGCCCAACTGCCACTCATGCAGCTTTGAGGGAACGCTCTGGGTGGAAGATTCGGAGATTCATAGTTATTTGACGCCGAATTTTTCAGTAGGGCTTTCACCTGAATCTTGTCACACCAGCCAGCAAAGTAGCGGAAGGTCTGTATTGACATGCCCACATGAGTCTTGAGAGCAAGAGTGTAAACAGCTCCAGAGTCCATGGATTCAATGGTGGCCAGCTCCTCCTGATGCTGCTCCATCAGATCAGCCAGTCTGTATAAAGGGACACACATGGAAACGCAAAGGTACTTTATTTGTAACAGGAACAATGCACGGTGCCAGTTCCAGAAACACAATTAGTGTAAACATAAAGGCAGAGCTACAGTGGAACGGTTTTCAGAATAGCGGCAATTCTAGGGTGAAATGTTGAGAGGGTGCTACAGAGAGGTCTATGGGTGCAACAAAGACTGGCAGGACAGGGGGCTATGTGTACAGGTGGGAGTTGCAGGGAGTGGGGGAGTTCCTTGGGAGTTAGGCATCAACCTGCACTGACCACTCCAACAAACAAAACAACATGCACAGGAAGTCTGCGAGTAAAGCAAATATGATCAAGGTTCTTTCAATGATGAGCCACACCACAGGAGAAAAGGATTGTAATCGTAAAATATCAAAATACTGTATCTGCTTTTGATAGAAACTCTTGGGGCGCTAAACAGCGAACCACCAGGCTTCCCGTTGTTTCCCATTTTAGTCATTGTTTTTGGTTATGTTTCTCTGGATGGGTTGGAACTGGGAAGGGAAATTAAATTTCTTGTGTGTTTTACAAACCGGGCCAACTCAAAATCCTGCATCTGATTTTGAGTTCTGGCTCTGTTTGAATTGGGGCATTTGTGAGTTTGCAAATACTGTAGTGTATGTTGTATAGGTTCTTACGAATGATTTCAGAGGAGTTGTCAAGCTACTAATTATGTACAATACGTTGTAATGTAAAAAATGTCTGTACATGTCAAAATGAACTTGGAATTTAGTTTTTATCCATTTATGCTCAGATTTCAAAGTCATTACGCTCGTAGTGCACCTCCAAAGTGTTTTGGGTCGACATGAAATGGTCTTAGTTTTAATAGGAGCAACAACATCATTTGAGATTTTCCAGGTGAATTTATCCTGGAGTTCATTGACAGTCTCTTCATTCGATAGTGAGGCAGGCATATTTTTTGTAAACATTTTGGTTGTGTCCTCATTTATATATCTTTTTTAATAGACACAATGGTTGTCTAGACTTTGGGGATGATATGGAGCTCAAAGAACACACAGAAATGATCGAAATAGCCAGGTTTTTAACATCAACAGCTGAAATGTCAACACCTTCAGGGATAATGAGATCAAGAACCTGACCTTGAGTATGTGTTGGACTTTTTGCATGCTGTGAGACACCAAAAGTATCACGTTTAGTAAAAAGTTCTTTGGTGATTTTATCCACGTTGTTGGCAAATGATTGTTAAAGTCTCCACTTATAACCAGGTATTCAGTCCAGATTGCTGACAGGATTTCTTCAAATTCCTCCTTAAATCCGGATGTCCCAGTTATGACACCCAAGCGCACATGCACTGTGTACAAAAAACCTCAGTGTCTTGAGTCTGAGGCAGCTTTCCTAAACACTATTCCACTAATGCAAACATTAGTATTCATGAATTTATTCATAAAAAAATTTACTAACTTGTAGATGACTCTTCCTCTGTCTCTAGGATTCATTTTCCCCCACTCCCCCTCTTCAAATGCTTCCTTAGCAGCAGCAACAGCCTTGTCCACATCGCCTATCTGCGCCAGGGACACATCACAGATGACCTGCAGGAAAGACATACAGTACACACCTTTTACATGTGATATTTCAATCAAACATTGACATTACACATCTGATCTCTACATACAGGAGAACAAGTATTCGATACACTGCTGATTTTTAAAGTTTTGCCACTGACAAAGCAGGTAGAGGCCTGAAATTTGTATCAAAGGCAGGCACTCTTCAACTATGAGGGACAGAATGTAAAACAAAAATCCAGAAAATCACAGTCCATGATTTTTAAATAATTAATTTGCATTTTATTGCAAGAAATAAGTATTTGATCACCTATCAACCATTAAGAATTTAGGCTCCCACAGACCAGTGTGTTCTTCCTTAAGAAGCCCTACTGTTCTCCACTCATTACCTGTATAAACTTCATCTGTTTGAAGTGTATAAAAGACACCTGTCTACACACTCAATCAAACAAACTCCATCCTCTCCACAATGGCCAAGACAAGAGAGCTGTGCAAGGACATCAGGGATAAAACTTTAGACCTGCAAAAGGCTCAGATGGGCTACAGGACAATAGGCAAGCAGCTTGGTGTGCAACAACAATTATCAGAAAATTCAAGAGGACGGTCAATCTCCTTCGGTCTGCAGCGCCATGCAAGATCTCCCCGTGGAGCATCACTGATCCAGAGGACAGTGAGGAATGAGCCCAGAACTACACAGTAGGACCTGTTGAATGACCTGAAAAGCGCTGATACCACAGTGTCAAAGAAAATCATCAGTAACACACTCCGCTGTCATGGATTAAAATCCTGCAGTGCACGCAAGGTCACCCTGCCCAAGCCAGCACATGCCAAGGCCCATCTGAAGTTTGCCAATGACCATCTGGATGATCCAGAGGAGGAATGGGTGAAGATCATGTGGTCTGATGAGACAAGAGGGGAGCTTTTTGGTCAAAATTCCACTCACCGTGTTTGGAGGAAAAGGAAGGACGAGTATAAACCCAAGAACACCATCCCAACTGTGAAGCATGGAGGTGGAAACATCATTCTTTGGGGATGCTTTTCTGCAAAGGGCACGGGACGACTGCACCGTGTTGAGGGGAGGATGGATGGGGCCATGTATCGTGAGATTTTGGCCAACAACCTCCTTCCCTCAGTAAGAGCATTGAAAATGGGTCGTGGATGGGTGTTCCAGAATGACAACGACCCAAAACACACAGCTAAGGCAACTAAGGACTGGCTCCGTAGGAAGCATCTCAAGGTCCTGGAGAGGCCTAGCCAGTCTCCAGACCTGAATCCAATAGAAAAGCTTTGGAGAGAGCTGAAAGTGCGTGTTGCCCAGCGACAGCCCTGAAACCTGAACGCCCTGGAAAAGTGGGCCAAAATCCCTGCTGCAGTGTGTGACAATGTGGTGAAGAACTATAGAAAACGTCTGATCTCTGTAATTTCAAACAAAGGTTTCTGTTGGTACAGAATTATTTAGTGCTGTTTGTCTGATGTATCAAATACAGACGTTCCCCAGGTTACGAACAAGACACGTTCCGAAGGATCGTTCGTTAGCTGAATTCGTTCGTAAGTTGCTTCAGTGCTATATTTTCTATGGAATGTATGTTTAAAGCTTATATAAGTACGTTTAAGGTTTATATAAGTATAATAAAATGAAGTTTAACTTACTTTTGGAATATGTACTTGAAGGCTTAAGGAGATGATGGAGGGGGAGGAGAAGGAAGAGGAGGATTTTATATCATGGGGCCGAGAGGGTCTTCGTCGCCGCTGGAATGGGCTTCAAGAGTTACTTCCTCCTCCGTAACATCAATGAGGGAAGAAGTTGAGGGTCCAGGAGAAGAAGATGAGGGTTGACGAGTATCTTCCTTGGAGGGTGTAGTAGAAACCGGCCGAAAGAAGCGATCTAACGACGATTGCACAGTTTTCTTCTTTTTCTCACCATAAATGATGCAGTAGCACTGTATGGCATCATTCATTTGATTTGCAACCTTTGTGCAACGTTCAATATTTGGGTCTTGCTGCTCGAAGAGTGCGATGGCTTTATCTATGAGCGAAAATCCCTCGGCCAAGAGTTCCGTCTCGAATTTCTTCATGGGGACAGGCGCTTCCTCCTCCTCCTCCTCCTCTCAGAGCGCCTCACATCGGTGGAAAGAAGCACTACAGTACTCGGAAAAAGGCGCGCAATACAAAATCTAACTTACAGCATCTGTGTCCGAGAACATTTTTCGACATACCTGTACCCGCAAAAAATGTTCGTATGTACCGTTGTTCGTTACTCGAATGTTCGTAAGTCAGGGAGTGTCTGTACTTATGTCCTGTGATAAAATGCTAATTATTTAAAAATAATCTATTGTGATTACTACAAGATAAGTATAGTATACATTTTCACATGGAAAAATAAGACAACAGCTTGAGCTGTTCTTAACATTTTAAGAAAAATGATTTACTTACTGAACCATCAGTTGGGTTTATGGTCTTGTAAATTTGTCCTCCCTCCGCATCAACAAACTCTCCATTGATAAATAGCTGATGAGGCATTTTAACAGTCATGTTGTTGATTTTTTTCTCCACCTGAAAAAGAGGATACCATTTAATGGGGGAAAAAAAAAACAATGCTCGGATTGTACTCGAGAGAGCCAGAGAAAGCAGAGCTACTGTTTCTCTGCCTGTTATAAAAACACATGGACAAAATGTTCAAACAATAAACATCATACATAGTCAATGACCAATTCCTCTTCATTGTCCTCCCCTCGTAGCTTTCTGACACACATCTGGATAAAATCCTGGAAGGTGGTGTTCATGTAGACGTCCTCATTTTGTAATTGGCATGTACTTGCACACAGTTTCACTTCCTCTACAAGCCTTAGAATGACAACAAACAAAACACTTCCATTACAGGTTCCAGAACAGCCTGACACCACACCACAGGCCCAGCCTGGCCTCTGTTGCTTTTCCATTATAACAGACGCCAAACAGTTGGGGCCGGATCAACTGAATTGAGAAAGCTTGTGTTGTACTGTGCACACTCGTGGCGAGTCTCCACTGGTTTTGCTGTGATTCCAAATATGAATCAGCATTGCATGATATCTCAATGTTGCAAATTGCATCCCATCAAATTCACAGAAATTTTCACACAGATGAAAAATCAATTTCCGGCTTCAAGCGAGATATACACAGCCGGCCACCGACAACACTTGTATACAGTGCACATACATTGTGTTTTACAAAAACATGTAACCATATTTACAATGTCAGATATATGTCCTGGTCGGCCTGCATTTTAAAACCCCCTCGGAGGAGGTTCTGAAAAGCAGTTCCATTTTAACCAAATGCCCCTGAATAAGTGTTATGGAAAAGTGACCACTCAGGGTAGACTAAGGCCATTTCAATGTACAGTACAATGGAGATGTGGCTTATTTATGTTTGTTACTGTTGAACTGTTATCAAATAAAGACGCAACGCAGTATGCCCCGCCCCCCCCCTTTTTTTTTTTTTTTTTTACCTGACCACATCCATGGAGGCAGCTCCTGACTTGAAGAAATCAGTGGAGTCTTCAATCTGACTGACATTGGTCAGAATGCTGTGCCACACTGACTGTAAGGAGTAAAATCATTTCATTGCTTTTGTTATAAATCATGAACCGATATTGAGCCTACTTGCCGAATATGCATGAATTCATTAACACTAATAAGACAGATACCTTGATCTGATCAGCAAAGTTTTTTTCCTCCTCCGTTAGCTCCACAGCTGCTTTGCTTCCTGAGCAAAAGTACTGTGAGGCAGATATCATCTTCCCGTCCTCAAACTGCAAATTCTTGACCAACAGCTACAAGTGGACAGAGTTTAAAAAGACACAATTCAAAGGTTTGGCCAGTAACATTTCATTTCCTGAGTAATACAGAGGAAGAGGATTGTGGATAGATTGACCCCCACCTACATGCAGATCACGCACTTTGCATAGGGCCCCATCCAAATAAAATGAATGTGTGTGCTTTCCAAGTATTAATTGAATTATTGCTTTTTTGTGCATTTGCGAGGTTGGCAGGAAAATGAGGTTGATGAAGTACAGCACGCACCCATGGCGATCTCTTTCATTGGGAGAGAGAGAATCTTTTGCACCCACCCAAAGGCATTCAGATAGCCAGTGAAGGAACACTTGGGTCCGGAACAAGTTTAAAGTACAAAGTTCGCCATTTGGGCCGAAACAATTCAATGAACAATCAAAGGGTTTAATAAAGAATTTGTTCGGAGTATGAAGTCAACCCCATGTGTACAGAATGCTTGTAAGTCCAGGTTAAAAACAAACCTCCTTTTTCCGATGCCTATGATTGACCTCCTTTAAAGAATGAAACTTTTTTTTTTGAAGATTTTAGAAAGCTATATTTTATTTCTGTGCTTTATTTTTAGCTGTATTTAATACTTTGGTTTTTAAATGTTTTTGCACGTTGTACTTGTAATTATGTGCTATATCAATAAAGTTGACTTCCCCTTGCCTTGCCTATTATTTCAAATGTACCGGTATTTAAAGTATTGCTTTAAAATCACTGTTATGACAATTTTAAATCTTTGAGACAAAAACAACAACAAGAACAAAAATCGTTCCAATTCACCACTATGATTTACATTGAGGTAGTACTTTATATTATGTATTGAATCCAATATAATTATTTAAATTAGGACAATTCTAAAGTAATTGGTTTGCTTTGTTTGGTTTATAAAATTAATCGAAAGGAAAACTTTCAGGTTATGTCAAAATAATACTTTTTAATTGAGCAAAGCCTCAATATTTTCTGTGATGGATTAGTTATTTATTAATTTTTACACGTGTCTGGGGAAGAGCTATTCTCAACCTGGGTTTTCACTGAAAGTTAGGGAGAGTGTTTGCCACATGTGAAAAAAAAGTATATATATATATATATATATATATAAAACAAAACTCCCTGTATGTTGATGTTCTAATAAGAGGGATCTTTTCTCTTAGTTCTCTTTTCATCCAGCAAGTTCCAACTTTAATTAATGTGAAACAATGACACCCAAAGTTACATATGTCCAGTCTACTGTATAATGTGTGTTTTGGTCGCCATTATTGCAGAAAACTTTGCTTCCCAAAGACTACGTCGACGTTGGAAATGAAAATGAAGTATTGAGTACTGGTTTGCTTGCTTGTTTTGAAGGCTTCTTTGCTTCATTATGCGAGCCTGTCGCCGCATATTATGCAAAGCGGGCTTGGTGCGTGAGAACCTCATGTAGCAATAATGTTTCAGTAAGACTGTTGATATTGTCTCTGAGATGCCGATTTCGTTTAATGGAAACTGTAGGCTCTTCTTTTTCTTCATCTTATCATTTGGCCTTTTCCCCTTTCTGAAGGAGCTCCCCATCCCTCTTATACAAATATTTATTAGCTTGTTTTTTTTTAATATATATTTTTTAACCACTATATCACATAACTAGCAGTTTGATGTGTGCAGAAGCACAGGCTGATGTTTTGTTCAATGTCTTTGCTATGCGGTCCAGTGGTTGGGCGGCTGCTTCTCAGCAGTCGCAGAAGGTGTATTTGGGACCTGGGCCTTTTGTGGAAATTTGAAGTGACCTAATCCACCATCTTATTACCACCACTATCACATTGCAAAATAATATACAAAAATGCAATATGAATATGTGCTGCATTACAGTCACATTTTGCATATTTGAGGATGGATATCATTATTACTAAACAACAAAACATAGGTAAAATATTATCCTTCATGATATCAACTCCATATTTCTACACTACAGTCCCGGATCACATTGTGAATTGTTGACTAGCACTCTTAACAATTCACATTGTCCATCAATGATATTTGCTGTTCCTCAGAACTAACCAAAGGTGTTGACACAATTCTATACTGCTTTGAAATCCATCAAAAAAAAAAAAAAAAACTGTTTTGATATTCACAAATTATCACTGAATTTAAACTACGGAGAACGTTTTTGGCACTACACAAAGCAAACACCAAGTAAAAATCATAGTCATTTCAATTTAAGTAGAAAGAGTGAATAAAAATACATTTCCTGGAATAGTAATTGCAGTAAAACTATGCTCGTAGTCACACATAAGATAATTTCAAAAGAAAACTGTCAAAAAATAGGTAACCCCTGCAAAAGTGGTCCTCAACCAACTATACATGCTTTTGGAGGATCAGCAACCATTCGACATTACATTTCTTTTAAATTGCCAGTTTTAAAGATTTGGTACAGACAACAACGGTAATTAGAGAATAATTCAACATTAAAAAAAAAAAAAAATCCCATTCACTTCATACATTTTTATTTTGCAGTAAAATACAGTATAAAAGGACAATAGTCCTTTGGCGCAAGGACAGAAAAGACAAAGGGGGGACGTCCACGCCTGAAGAAATTACTTTCAAGAGACGACTGGGACAGATGAGGCACCTCCAAAATAAGACGCCGCAAGGCATGACGCAAAACACCCTGCATTGAGCCATCCTCTGCATCACATGATGAGCTCCTGGTAGAGGGCGGGGAGGATGGACCTGAAATGGTGGAGGGCATCTAAACCCTCGAACCCTGAAAACTGTGTCAACATCCCGGGGAAGCACTGGCACGGCCGGGGTGGACCGAAGCAAAAGCATGCTTGGAAGTGCCACCATTGTTCACCATTGTTACAGCATATTTTACGTTGTGTATTTTGTGTGGCTTAGTGGTGGGCCGTGCACGTGTGGCTGGTGTCGCTTGCTTAAAAGCAGTGGAAATATATTTTTAGCGTGTGTGAAAGCATGTGTGACTGAATTTGATTTGAGAAAAAAAAAAGTTGTCGTGGGTTCACAAACGACTGGAAGTGACACATCAACAGTGCATGCTATGAAATGAAGACAAAAGACCGGTGGAAAGATTTAATACATTTCATGTAAGTAAATGGTATACATTTGCAATTTTACCTGTACAACTGAAGCACATTTTAATTACTGCTACTAGCTGATGAATCAAAAGAATTGCGTAACTCTTTTGAAACATCATTGGTTCAATAGCCACTGAAAAGAATAAATCCCTCGAAGCTTCTCAAATGTTGAAGTTGAAGTTAATTGTGCTGTGTTTCTGATATGAGAGCTGGCAGGAACAGGAACAAAATTACCAACAGCTTTACTACACTAAAATGTCCACGTGGACTACACTATGAAATCAATCGATAGGAATGAAATACTGTACATACAAGAAAAGGACAGTGCTGTATGTTGGGTCAGATCAAGACTCGCGTAGAATCAGCACACCTGCTTTGCAACCAAATTTGATTGCTTTATTGATTGATTGACTCTGTGTATTTTATTTGTACGTACCGTTTGTGCTTATGTTGCTGTAAGACCAGAGGAATATGTAAAAATAAAAGTTTCCATGTTCTCCCTGTCCTTTTGTGGGTTCTCTCTGCCATGGTACAAAAACATGTACAGGATGTTCCGGTTAATTGAAAACTCTAAATAGCAAGTTGTGTGAATGTGATTAGTTATCTGTGTCTTTGTGTCAGGTCCGTGATTGGTCGGTGACCAGTTGAGGCCAGGGTGCCTGACATTTTACCCTAAATCAGATGGAATAGAATCCCAACTCCCTGTACCCCTGAATAGAAATGAACTGAATAGAAAATGAATAGATGGATAAAAAAATAATTATACCCTTGTGATTAGGACAATGTGCAATCAATGAATGAAATGAATTACAGTAAAATACTATCTAAAGAATTTTCTGTGTGCCTGCAGCTTGGTGAAGGAACTGTGAACAGGCAGGTGGCAGTGACGAGAAATGCGCTGTTTGCAGTGTTATATATATATATATATATATATATACTGCGTTTACTTCGATCTGTTCCTGCTTGTATTGTGAGTGTGTGTGCAAGATTGGTTTATGTGTATATTTTATTTAATGAAACCATGACTGTGGTTGGTATGATAAACACTGACTTCTCAGCCATGTTATATGAATGTTATGCTGTGAACGAAATGATTTTGATTGACATTCACTTCAAGAATGGTATGTTCTGTAATTAAGACAATTTCTGTTTATGTTTATGCATGCAGATCAATTGTACGATCATGTTTTAACTATGCAGATAACTTGTCGCCGAATTTAAAAAAAAATACTGTATTCAGGAGAAAATTGCAGAAAAATCACAGATGGTCTCTGAGTGTTGGACCACCCCTTTCCAAAATGTAGCTTTGCCCCTGATGACATCACATCATTAGGGGTGTTCCCACTGCAACATTTGGTCCGACACCAGTCGAGCGTTCACAAGTGCACATTTGCTCTGGCGTAGCGCCGCTAAAGAGCTTATACCGGACCAAATTTGATCCACCTCAGGGAGGTGGTTTAAAAATTTGCTCCAGAGCAAATGCTCGTTTGCGACGCAGCACTGACGTAAATTTGCATGTGTGAACGCAACTGGGTTAAATTTGCTCCAGAGCAAATGCTCGTGAAGAGTTGATTACGTATGGTGAGAATGCGTTGCTTTCGTGCTCTGTCGGACTTCCGTCATTTGTCTAATATCGACACAAGACTTGTCTGGTAACATTGTACCAAGCACCTCTTGGGTTATACCATCTCTACTATAACGGGGAGGGAATAGTCCCCAAACGTCATCTTTCCTTTTGTAGGAGACTGGACTGTCTCGGAGTTGTTTGTGTAGTTTGTTCCTTTGTTGTGTGTTGACAACCCCCCGTGCCCCATAGAATCTATTTCGTGATTTCCTCTCTTGATTTTTCTGTTTGGCGCATTTAATTTTTGCTTTTCTGAGTGTCATTGAAGTCATCGTTGATTTATGTTATCGGGGGGCGGTCACTCTCGAGCAGAAGGCACGGAGACCGAGAAGGAGAAGGACGTGCCTTTACTGTAGTTGCTTGAGTTGTGTATACGTTTAAAAAAGAACCAATACGACAGCTCATTTGTTTTCTGTCGTTTTGCTCCACTGCAGAAACTGCCGTGTGAACGCAGGTGGAGCTGCACCGACACTGTGCCGGTGCTGCCACGCTCAGCGGCTTTGTATGTGTGAACGCTTCACAAAATTTGCTCCGGTGTAAAGTATATCGCAACAAAATACATCGGTGCAGCGCCGGATCAAATGTGTGCCGTGTGAACACCCCTATTGCCGTGCGTGACAGGGGTGGATGAACTACTATACTATGACTGCAAATATCCACTTTATGATTCATACATCCATCCATCCGTTTTCTGATCCGCTTTATCCTCACAAGGGTCGCAGTGGGTGCTGGAGCCTATCCCAGCCGTCTGTGATATAGGCTCCAACCTGAACCGGTTGTCAGCCATTCGCAGGGCATACAGAGGTGAACAACCATCCACACCCACACTCACACCTAGGGACAATTTTGAGTGTTCAATCAGCCTGCCAAGCATGTTTTTGGAATGTGGGAGGAAACCGGAGTCCCCGGAGAAAACCCACGCATGCCTGGGGAGAACATACAAACTCCACACAGGAAGGCCAGGATCAAACCCGCAACCTCTGCACTATGATGTTGACGCGTTAACCACTGGACCGCCGGGCCGCCTTTATGATTCATTTTCCTGGTAAATTTAAACTAAGGTCAAATATAAAAGGCCCGGTAGTTGAGTGGTTAGCACGTTGACTTCACAGTGTAGAGGTACTGGATTCAATTCCAGCTCCGGCCTTCCTGTGTGGAGTTTGCATGTTCTCCCCGTGCATGTTCTCCCCGCCCTGCATGGGTTTTCTCCGAGTCCTCCGGTTTCCTCCCACATTCCAAAAACATGCATGGCAGGCTGATTGGACACTCCAAATTGTCCCTAGGTGTGAGCGTGAGGGCGAATGGTTGTTTGTCTCTGTGTGCCCTGCAATTGGTTGGCAACCGGTTCAGGGTGTCCCCCGCCTACTGCCTGAAGACAGCTGGGATAGGCTCCAGCACCCCCCACGGCCCTAGCGAGGATAAAGTGGTTCGGAAAATGAATGAATGAATGAATATAAAAGTTAACAATGTTAGTCTAAATAACTGCAAATTCACGGTCATCTCCCGAGCACTTTCCCCGCCTGCACGGACGGAATATTGGGCTTTTGATGAATTATAAATTGGATGTGTATGGATGAACGTTTATACTGCAGATGCATCAGATACATATGCAAGTTATATCCACACAGGAGAGATGCCTTGGCCCGATTTGAAAAAAAAAAATCTGGATTGGACCTTTAACATTGCATGAAAAAAAGTCAGATACATGTCACATATGGTCGAATAACATCGGAATTGAGCTGCAGTGTGAACATAGCCTACGATAGTTGGGAGCTGTTTTAAATTGGGCCATTTTGCTTGCGGCGATCAATGGCTTATTAATTCAAATCATATTTAAACACAAAAATGTCTTAATTCTTCTCAATTGTAAATGTTGCTTTTAACTTCGGTTCGCTATTTCTTGTATTATGAGTGTGCTGGCTAAGATTGGTATGTGTACATGTTATGGTATGATAAACAATGAGAGCTTGGCCATGTTGTTTGCTTGCTTTGGTGTGAAAATGATGATTTTGATTGACAATGATCGTAAGAATCAAATGTTCTATACTTCAGTGTGATTCTTTTAGAGTTTGCATTCAGATCAATTGTATATTTATTTAATTAATGTGCAGTTAATATAAATAACGTGTGGCAGAATACGAAAGGGTCTAAGAATACTGCCTCTATATCAGGGGTGTCAAAGTCAAATGGACGGAGGGCCAGATAAAAAATTTTGCTGCAAGCCGAGGGCCGGACTGATCGAATGTTCATTGAAAATTTTAAAAATGACCACATATTGTTTATTGAACCAAATTTAATGGACTGAAAACCTAACAAATACATTCCAATATGGTCAGATAAATAAAGCAACATTTTTTTATGGCTACGTCAGTAAACTTTAATTTTCAACAGGCACAAAAAAAAATTCCTTTGTATAAAAATACCCATAACATGAATGAAAGAAGCCGATATTATTCAAGGCACTATCAATAGTCCATATTTTCTCTTTTAGCAAAAGTAGGCTAAATTTACTTAAAAGAAAAACAAATAATAGTAGAGTAATTTTTGATCATTTACTTGAATAAAATAATTTCAAAACATAATTGGAATGAAATACAATAAAATAAAGTGCAAAAATGTATAAACCAAAAACAACGCTTTCTTCAAGCAGAAGTAACAAGCAGCGAAAGCAAATATTGCACTTTAATTTTTAAACTTGAACTGAGTAAAAACTCTTAGTATGTGATTGCACAGTATATTATAAGTAATATTCACTTCTTTGAG
>NW_017805151.1:140952-142324 GCF_001891065.2 Hippocampus comes | reverse complement strand
CCGAACATGGCCGCCGGGAAAGGGCGTCCGCCTTGGCGTGCTGAGCCCCAGCCCGATGTACCACAGTGAAGTGGAACGCCTGCAGCTCCTCCAGCCACCGTGCTACTTGACCTTCTGGTTCCTTGAACGACATCAGCCACTGTAGTGCGGCGTGATCTGTCCTGATGGTGAAAGGCACGCCACACAGGTAATACTTGAAATGGCGTGCAGCCAAAACAACTGCTAGCAGTTCACGTCTGGTAACACAGTAGCGTCGTTCACTCTTGTTGAAAGTGCGGCTGAAATAGGCCACCACTCGCTCACCTTCTGGCCCCACCTGTGACAACACTGCCCCCATGCCGACATTACTCGCGTCCGTGTCCAGCACAAAAGGCAAGGCTGGATCTGGTGGGGTGAGAACAGGCGCATTCATGAGGGCTCCTTTTAGGCTGGAGAACGCCTCCTGACAATCCGGCAACCATAGGAAGGGTTGGTTGTCTTTAAGGAGGCGGAACAAGGGCGCCCCAATGCAAGAGAATCCCTTCACGAACCGTCTGTAGTACGAGGCCAGCCCCAAGAAGCTTTTCAACTGCTTCTGGTCCCTTGGTACTGGCCAATCTTTGATGGTGCGGACCTTCTCCTCCAGGGTGCTGATGCCCTCACCGTTCACTCGGTGGCCTAGGAACTCCACCTCACGCTGCATAAAGTGGCACTTTTCTGGGTGAAGTTTCAGCCCAGCCGCTGCAATCCTCCCTAGCACCAGTCTCAGAGACTCAATCGCAGCCTGAAAAGACTCACCATGGACGAGAACATCATCCAAATACACCAGGCACCTTTGCCTTGGAATGTTTGAGAGCACTGTGTCCATCAAACGCTCAAATGTTCCTGGTGCATTGCATAGTCCAAAACTCATGACCTTAAATTGCCAGTGTCCTCGGGTGGTGCAGAATGCCGTCTTGGGTCTGGACTCCGTGGTGAGGGGGACTTGCCAGTAGCCACTGCGCAGGTCGAGTGATGAGAACCACGCGGAAACTGAGACCAGATCCAAAGTCTCATCTATCCGGGAGCGGGTGTAGCAGTCCTTCCTTGTCACCTTGTTGAGCGGCCTGTAGTCCACACAGAACCGCGGTCTGGTGCTCTTCTTCCTGGGGACCATGACCACGCCAGACGCCCACGGGCTGTCGGAGGGCTCTATGATCCCTGCCTCGAGCATGGCACGGATCTCCTGATCCGCGGCCTCCTGCCGGGCCAGAGGCAGGCGTCGGGGCCGCACCTTTACTGGTCGCGCGTCACCTGTGTCGATGTGGTGCTCAACCAAGTGAGTGAGGCCCACCTCATTCTCACTGAGGGCAAAGATGTTCTCGAAGTTCCACAGTACCTGCCACAGCTGCTA
>NW_017805151.1:139263-140851 GCF_001891065.2 Hippocampus comes | reverse complement strand
ACGTGGCTGGGCTGTATGTCATTGGCCCCGCCAGTGGGCACTCCAACACGGGGCGAGCGGACTCTACCCGATCTGCCGTCGATGAGCAGTCCCTCACGGGGCGAGCGGACTCTACCCGATCCACCGTCGATGTGTAGTTCCTCACGGGGCGAGCGAACTCTACCCGATCTACTGTCGATGAGAAGTCCGTCCCGGGGCGAGCGGACTCTACCCGATCTACTGTCGATTGTCGAGGAGTCAGCGCTGCTGCCTTGGACAGGCTGGGTAGGGTCATCCGCACATCCGTGTTCTCTGCTGCCGGGTCTGCAATGTTGACTACCACCCCCGGAGTACCCTGCCGAGACGCCGCGATCAGCCCTACATGCTGACCACTCGGCAGGGTGAGCACTCCAGCTCCCAAGTCCACCACACATTTCGCAGCTTTTAAAAAGTCCCGTCCGAGAATACAGGGATCGCTCACGTCAGCTACCCAAGCTGAGTAGGTTGTCGACAGACCCCCCAGGACAAACAAAAACGTCCCTTTGCCTCTCATCTCAGCTGTTTCACCGGTCACGGTCCTCAGTTTTGTAAAGGTCGATGTTAAGACGGTCCCCACTGGAACAACGTCAGGCCTCACAATTGTGGCTGAAGACCCAGTGTCCACCAGGGCTGTACAGGAAACGTCCCCAATCTGCACGCGAACATGACTGGGGTCCCCCACGTCCGTCCAGCCCACCATTATAACTTTCTCTCCGAATGCCGGTTGTAGTTCCCGGTTAACAATTGTCGGGGTCCGCGTTGTCGGGGCTACACGGACCCTTTTCCGTTTCCCTGCTGATCTAACATCTTTGGGCAGCGCCGCAACAGATGACCTGGCTGTCCACAACCCCAGCAGACAGCGGGGCGTGCACGTCGACCGCTTCCTTCCTCCTGCTGTGCTGGACGGGTCTTTATTGCGCACACCAGCTCCTCCACCCAGGCTGGCCTGTGCTCCTCCTTCTCCGACAACGAGGTGGCCAAAACGGGGCAGGCTGATGTCTGTAGCGCCCCCTTGGCTGCAATCTCCCTCTCTGTAGCGAGAGCAAGTGCCTCTCCAATGGCTGCCGGGTGGGCAAGCTGGACGTGCAGGCGCAGCTCATCCGGTCTGAGAGCTTGGATGAACTGGTCGCGTATCAGTTCATTTTGGATCTCATTTGGCATTCCAGCATACGCGCGTCGACCCAGGCTCTCGATCTCATGGGCAAGACAACGGAGCGGCTCCCCGGGATGTCGATCACGCTGCTTGAACTCACAGCGCAAAGAGTCTCTCAAATGAAACTTCCCAAAGCGCCTCTGCAAAGCACCGACCAGGGCGTTGTAATCGAGTCTCTCTCCGGGGCTCAGCAGGAGCAGACAGGATGTATCCTCCTCCATCAGCGAAAGCGCTAACTGCACGGCTTTCACTTTGTCCGACCAATCCGCTGCGTCAGCCACCAACTCGAACTGTGCTCTATAAGCCTCCCAACTTCCTTTTCCGGAGAATTTGAGAGCTTTCATGGAGGGCCACGCGGGCCCAAGGGCGCCGCCATGCATGTTTACGTCCCTTCCAATGGCGGCGGCACCTGCCCCC
>NW_017805151.1:129330-138210 GCF_001891065.2 Hippocampus comes | reverse complement strand
CCGACTGCTTGGCGCGTCACCGTTGCATTGTGGGAAATGTAGTTTTGGTGCGTGTAAAAGATCTGCGGGCTCTCGGCTTGCTGCGGTCCGCGGGCCGGTTCTAATAATAAATCAATATCATCCCAGGGGCCACTGAAAACATTCTCGCGGGCCGGATTTGGCCCGCGGGCCGGCACTTTGACATATGTGCTCTATATGAAAAAGGCAGGAGAAATACAGATATGAAAATGTTTCCTCCTATGTTTGAGGGTGGCCAGAAAGTGACAAGGAGTGGCCATGCATGGCCACCATGTAGCTCCGGCCGTGATCAGCAATGATATGGTAACTTACTGCCTTACTGTCATTGCCAAAGAGTATGAGGCCTTCTTTCATGACAATGCCAGGTCGACTCGCTCCAAGGATCTCCAGTGGCTTTCCATTCCCACTGGTGCCATTATCCACCAGTGTGGAGCCATAGAAAGTCACCTTCTAAACAAAAACAGACACACAACGCAACATATGTTGAGGACAGTGCAGGGAATTCCATTGTGTGGGTATCACCCCATTGGAGTCGCTGATCATCAAACTACTCGACACTAACCACAAACATTTTAGTGGTGGTTGCCTTATATTGTGAGGGTATTGAATCAATCACAGTTTAGCTGTGGTTATTAAAAATACAATTTTAGTAATAAATAGTTAATTGATCCTGTACCTGTCCATCAATTTCTGCCCAGGCACCGGGAACCTTGTCATTTCCTCTGATCCAGTTGTGGAGAGCTTCAGCAGATTGGTTCCAGTTGATCTTCAAATGAAATTGTTATCATGAGGCAACACAACATTACACTGTTTATTTTAATTGCTGCTGTCTATAATCTAGTGGTAAAGTGCGATGAAGTTTAACAGTTTTTTTCTATAGTAGGTTTGTTCATGATGTGGGCATATATCTTCTTCTTCTTCTCCTTTCGGCTTGTCCCTTTTCAGGGGTTGCCACAGCGAGTCATTAATTTCCATCTTTCCCTGTTCTCTGCATCCTCTACTCTTGACTGCAACTACCTGCATGTCTTCCCTCACGGCATCCATGAATCTCCTCTTTGGCCTTCCTCTCTGTCTCCGAGCTGGTAGCTCCATCTCTAACATTCTCCCACCGATGTATCCACTGTCCCTCCTCTGTACATGTCCAAACCATCTCAGTCTGGCCTCTTTTAACTTTTTCTCCAAACTTTCCTGTGAGTTGTTCCTCTGATGTCCTCATTTCTGATCCTGTCCATCCTTGTCACTCCTAAGGAGAATCTCAGCATCTTTAACTCAGCCACCTCTAACTCTGCCTCCTGTCTTTTGTCAATTGCTAGTGTCTCGAGACCGTACATCATGGCCGGTATCAGGGCTGGTCTCACAACTGTCCTGTAACCTTTCCCCTTCACCGGAGCTGACACTCTTCTATCACAAATCACTCCTGACACTTTCCTCCAGCTGTTCCATCCTGCCTGCACTCTATTCTTCACTTCTCTTCCACAGTCTCCGTTGCTCTGCACTGTTGATCCTAGGTCCTTAAATTCCTGTACCTTCGCCACCTCTGCTCCCTGTAACCTCACCGTTCCACTGGTCTCCTTTACATTTATGCACATGTACTCTGTCTTACTACGACTGACCTCCATTCCTCTTCTCTCTAGTGCAAACCTCCACCTTTCTAAAGTTTTCTTGTAGCTGCTGCCTACTCTCACTACAGATCACAATGTCATCTGCAAACATCATAGTCCAGGGAGACTCCTGTCTGACCTCATGCCAATGTATACATCACCAAAGCAAACAAGAAGGGGCTCAGGGCCGATCCTTGATGCAGTCCTCCCTCCACCTTGAAGTCTTCTGTCCGTCCAACTGCACCCCTCACCACTGTTGTACTATTCTCATACATGTCCTGCACCAACCAAACGTACTTCTCTGCAACCTCTGACTTCCTCATACAGAACCACAATTCCTCTCTTGGCACCCTTCTCTAAATCTACAAATACACAGTCACACACACACACACACACACACACACTTATTTCTTGAATTCATGACCATCTCCCTTCTTTCCCCAAATTTCGGTCAAATGTGTCTTATTTAATAATTAGGCGGTAGCGATGTCAATATGTTGCTCGTCAGGCTTCTCATCCACTGTAAATTGCTCCACCTGTCTCAACATAACCAAACCTCGTCCATATTTCACAAGTTATTTTCCTTGAATGTGTGATATGCATCAGTGCAATATAAGACAACTTTATTTATCAAGCGCATTTCACAACAGCTGCAGCTCTAAGCACTTCACATATAGCAAAATGAAAAAAATACAACAACAAAAAAACGCGAAAACACACATTAATGATACTAACCCATAATTTTATGTCAAAGTTCAGAATCAATTTTCCTGATTTTTCGAAAAGCAAAGGTAAAGCTACCACTTCTTTCCAGCAGATGACAGCGCGGAGCCAATTTGAATCACATCACATCATCTGAATGCGCCAGTTCCTGAGCCACCAACACCAAGAGCCGTGACATTGAATCGTAATTTAATTGATAATCGTGATATAAATCTAATCGTCACACAAGTATTGTGATTTGAATCGAATCAGGAAGTAAACCACATATTTAAGTGTTCTCGTGATAAAAGAATAGGTTTGAAAGTTTTTGACAAACGCTGTTGCCATGGCGATGCCTTGTTTGCCCAGAAAAATGATGCTGTTTTTGACTGAAACTTTGCAGGCATGTCAGGCTTGGCCCAAAAAATATATTTTAAAGCTTTAATGTGTGATTTAAAAAAGGGTTATGAAGTTGGAATTTTTTTATGAAACAGCCCCAGGTACATGAAAAAAACCTAACAGGAAATCTGTCATCTTTATGTACTTTAAAATTTTGCCACGATATTAGCCTTTTTAGAAGTGATATTTTAACAAACTCCTACTCGGGATTTGATTGAATAGACTTCAAAATGTTGGTGTGTTTAATAAAGATTTTGAAGATGACAGCTTCCAGTTTTGTTGAATGCTATTGCTTTGGAGACATTCTGCTTACCAAGAAAAATGCGACTGTTTTGGGTCGTCTAAACATTGGCGAAAATTCAATAAACTTGGCACACATATCCGACCTGGTGTAAAAATCAATATTTTTGAGATTTCTTGTAGGTTTTTTTTTTTTGGGGATGGGGGGGGGGGGTCTATGTTCGTTTTCCCTAAAGTCCTCCAAATCAATCAGTGATCAAACTTCATGTTTCGAATTTTTCCATAAGTTATGGAACCGTTAAATATATCTCACGCTTATCACCCAGAGAGACAGGTGGCTATTATTCCCCAAAACTCTTAACACCATATTCCTTATTTAATGTCTTGACACTAAAAAGAACTGGAATGGAGTACACCTTTGCCATTCGGGAAGTGACTCAGGAGTCTTTGGGCTTTAGTCCTGCAGCACTGGTGTTTGTACACACTGTGCAGAGGCCCTTAAAAACTCTTATATGAGACATGGCTAGGTGATGAAACCAAAGAACCTAGTCTTTGTCAGTAACTTTTGACTTAACAGAGCTTGCTCGCTGTACTGGCAAAGCAGAACATGTTGGTCAAGCCGAAACAAAAAGGAAAAAGCAGTTTCTTAATGATGCAAAATGCAGCACAATTAGTCCAGGTGTTAATGTGTTGTTTTACTGGATTTCCCCATTTCTGCTCTTCAAGCACGTTACAGTGGCCCTTACATTGTTGAAGAGAAAATTAGCGATCAATACTACATGGTTTCCACTCCGGACCATAGATGGAGTAAGAAGTTATGTCATACAAACAAACAAAAAAACTACCTGGATAGAGAAAAATTATTATAATGTCAAAAACAATTATATAATAAATAAATAAAACAAAATTCTTCAACTACAATTGTACTTCTTTAAAAAAAAAAAAAATCAAACCAGTCAGTGAAAAGATAAATAAAGAGGAATTTGTTCAAAGTTACGCTACCTTGGCATTTTCTTTTTTCTGGATGCCCTCGTACGTGGCTCCTTCCTGTGGCTGTGTGATTCGTGGAGCCCTCCCCTCTGCAATCAACCTGACTGCTTCTACCTTTAACCAGAAAAAGACATTTCAAATGTATAAGGTGAGTCAGAAAACGTCCGGGAAGTTTTGCAAGATACGAGCCATTGTTCGGACTATTTTATTTTTTTTGTCTTGAATGCTTGCAAAAATTTTGGTTATGACTTTTAGATGGTGGCAGCAGACTTCACAAGCAGCAGTTCAGCAGATGGTGAACAAAAGACATATATTGCTACTCCCGGTTGGATTTGCTAGAAAACCAAACCATTACACCGTTATACAACCAAATTCCACCAACTAACTTTCTGTGTCCACTAAGTCCAATAACTAACACTAACACACAATGCAAAGCTTTATAAAGAGGGTAACGAAATGTTCTCGGGCCCTATTTTCGTTCCAAGCACAAGTTTAGCGCAAAGCGCACCTAACTACATATGGAGTTTTCTTTCTTTTGCTAGACTTGGCTGGTAGACTTGGGCGTAATAGGGCGCTTGCACCTTTATGCGCTGTTATGGGACGGAAATTGTTTTTTAACAGCCCAATCCTAGTGGCATCCCTCATTCGCCTCAAAATCACGGCAGTTACAGGCGCAGTATGCACGAGCACCCCATGCTGGACATTGCGGGAACAGAAGTAGACTCGCTGGGGTCCATGCATGACTTTGGCAGATGAACTACAAACTCTCCTCTTGCCACTTGCCAAGTTGTTTGCCCGTGCATGTGACATGGGCAATTGCAACCCCGAAGTTGCATCTGTGTGAGCCTGACAACCCCTTGATTAGAATTCATTCAATGAATGGATTTCGACAATGAGAGGGATTGGTCCACGTTGGTGTCATATTTATGACTGAAATCCCATGATGTCCACTGCACACGTATGTGGATCGCCGAATTTGTCTGCCTGCGACTTGATCAAATACACCAAAATCCCGTTCAACCACCTGTACTGCGAGTTAGATCTGGCGTTTGCTCGTCTAAACTGTAATCTGTTTTTTTGTCACGAAATTTGCAGATGCACCAAGGGGTGAGGCGTAGCGCATGCACCAAATTCACAAACATGCTGAACTAGCCCATTTCTTCGGCACAAAAATGACAAAGTCCCAATTTTTATGCCAAGTGCAGACTAATTTCTTTTGCCAAATTGTCAGATGAGTCGGGGGCGATGCAACTCCATGCGCTGAAATGTCCAGATCGGCGCAAATGGCCCCATATACACGAGACGACACATAAAAATGAAATTATGCTGATAGAGAAACCTACGAGCAAAATGATATCATGTTTCTTTTAATTTGGGCATGTCTAGATGTTCTGGAGTGTATTCAGTGCCCCCAAATATCTGTACGGAAGGTGTCGGGCTTTTTGAAGTCCGCAGTAATCACATTAAAGCAAGGGTGCGAACAGATGTAAGGAGGCTAACTCGGCTTGGAAGTGGGAGTAAACAGTTTCGGAACGAAGTGTTTTAGAACATCAAAAGATGGTTTGGGGACTGGTAATAAGTGTCGCACATGCTTATTCATGGCAGACCAGACATGAAGGTGTCAGTGCATCTGTGGTTCAAAGCTTGAAAAAAGTACAGTATTCAAATCACCACCGAGGGGCCGGACTCGGGGCATGGCATGCAAATATCGGGGGCAGTGTTTTTCTTGTATTTTGCATATGTAAACAATTAAAGTGTGACGAGGAGCACGAGGAACTTCGAGTGTGATTGCGGAGCAACTGCCATCATTCGCTCTGGGAAATCGTGCTTCCGCCGACTGCAAGGACAATCTTCCCTGTGTGTCGAGTCTTTTGTTTAACTTTGTCCGGGTAAAACCCGGACATATGCCCATTTTTGCACTGAGCACACAGGCGCTAGTCTACCTAAATAGACCCCTCGGTGTTATAACCCTGTAAGCAATGGACATTTGAAGACAAACGGTCCAGTAACACATGTAGAGAGACAATATAACAATGTTGGAGCTTACTGAGAAGTTATGACCCACTTTAGCGTGTATACACATGAGTAAGGTATGGCCCAAAATTCCTATCACAGTATCAATTACATTTCTTCACAGAATTGGAACAAATCCCAATATAAAATTAATCAAGGGGTGCTTGGCCATCTGTGAGGAGTTCAGACTACAGCTGCTGCTCCACATCAAGAGCGCCTAGCAGGCTCAGACATCTAGCTCAAATGCCACCTACACCTCCTTGAGAAGATACTCCAAGCATGTCCAACTTCAAGGATGCCTCAGGGCAGACCTACTTCCACCTCCAGGTGGAACTGAAAGATGTGTCCAGAGACAGAGAACTCTTGGCCTCCCTGATCAGATTGCTGGAGTTAATTAATATCTTAAGAAACAGGAATGGAAAAAAATCCACATTATTCCAAATGTCACAGAACCCTACTACTCGTTGGAGAAATCTTCAAAGTTTTCTGTCTGTGTTCTGCAGAAGTCTTTCTGTTGTGAGAATTTCATCACTTACCGTGCCTCTGACTCCTTCTGGGAATAGAAATCTTTTGTAGATTGTGTTGACAGTGTCATTAGCTTCAACATCACACTCCCTCTGTAGCAGAATTGGTCCTGTGTCAAGTCCATCATCAGCCCAGAACACAGTGAATCCACCCTTTTTGTCACCGTGGATCAATGTCCTGTTGTGTGAAAGATAATGAGTAAAAAAAGTGGATGAAGGTCAAATTTGTGAACATTTGTATTACTCGCCAGTTTATAGCCGAGGCTCCCCTATGGCGAGGCAGTAGTGAGGGGTGGTAGATGATGGAGCCATGTTTGGGATGGTCAATAACCTCCATGGGAATGAACTGAGAGCAGAAGGGCATGACGTTCAGTTCAGCACCTGTGGCTTTGTATTGAGCCACAACCTCGGGTATGGCCTGGCCCTTCACACGCCAGCGAGGAAACTTGAACACGGTGACGCCATCCTTTTCTGCCTCTGTAGCTGTGGTAAAAAACATGACTTAACATTTAAACTGTATCAAAGGCTGATTGCACTGATTGCATGATGACGCAAGCCTCTTTCCATTACACATTGGTTTCTCTGCTTGCCACGCCATACTTGTTTATCAGTACGTTTCATTCATTTATTCATTTTAAGGCATGATTTTTGTGATTGACAATGTGGTGGATTTGATCAGGTTGCAGTTTTCTTGTCACGTTTTGCGAGGTGGTAGTTGGAGGACCCCAAAAAGCAGGGAGGCAGGGAGGAGCGGGGTGGATTGCCCAAAATGTATTTAACAAAAACACAAACTGGAGTACATAGGAGAAACAAACTCCAAAAACTCACTCAAATAAAGGCCAGCAAAATCGAAGTAGCAAAAAACCCAAGACAGAAAACAGAACATGACACGTGCACACGGCAACAAGCAAACAGCAACAATGACACGACCCCGAGTGGTGGTGCCGGGAGTCCATTTAAACGAACAAACTAATGACACAATGACCAACAGGTGTGCAGCTGCAGGTGGAGCCCTACAGTGTCACCTGTTGGTCACAAACAGAACCATGACATTTCTTCCTGGAAAAGAAGACAGCTGGATGGAGAGGATCTGCACCACGCAGCTCGTCGCTGCTGTTGCGAAGCAAGGAAGCTTGGTGGCGGCCGCTGCCGTCTTGATCGATATCGCAATTAAAATTAAATGCGTCATTTACTCACTCATTTGAGTGAGTTTACACAGACGGACATATGCCATTATTAGCCACTTTGTAAAAAGTTAATCCTGTGCTGCCAGTGATAATTTCTCTCAATAACAGAATGCATTTGTTTTCAAATGCTAAAATTGATGACATTCTCACTATCTGTCATCAGGTTACTAATTTGTGTTGAAAATTGATCGCTACTTTATTATTGGCTAAATGTACTGTAAATTCCAGGCTACAGACCGCACCTGATTAACATCCGCATGCTCAGATTTATGAAGAAAAATCAATTTTGGAATTATATGCGCTGCACCGTATTATAAACCGCTGGCCAATGAGTAGGCAGGGGTTTGCTTCTGCGTCCCTGATGCCTGGAGCGCCTCCGGGTGAGACCGCGGATGCGGTCCCCGATGAACCCCCGCAGAAAAAAAACGCAACATTTCTTAAGGTTAAAATAATCTCCATATTTTTATCAGCATGCTAAATGCATTTGCACAACGAAATTACGCTGAAACACAGGCCCGAGCCCGAAGCAAACCCAACATTTCATATTTTATTTGTGAGGACTTGGGAGGAGGAGGGGTGATTTCTGATAACAAAGCCTGTCTTTTGGAACGAAATCTAAGTTAAACAAGACTGTATAAACATTTACATCTTTTATATTTCTGTTTATGAAGAGGTTACATTAACCGACCATTTTCCATCATTGACAGATTTTTTTAAGAGTGGAGAGGGAAAATTTAAGGCCGTCCGTCATTTTGACGGGTTGAAAATTGGGCCGTAAACCACCGCAGCAGTACGTCCTTAAGAATCTAGCGCGGCACTTTAAGAGAGAGTAGCAGAGAGACAAAGACGAACAATGACGGGTGGATACTCGACAGAGACTGGAAGGAGTTCTTTCAATTGTCATTGCAAGAGTTTAGTACAGTATGTGTTGTGATGAGGCGACTTCTGATTTATTGCGAACCACGGTCTCTCGTGGTTCGCACGAGAGACCGAAATTCGGGTCGGGTCGGGCTCGCGCTCGGGCGGCCCGATCTAAACTCTACTTTAAATAGAATAATGCAGTCACCTTTTCTATTTACAGTCCGAGTGAGAGGCAAATCAAATGTCAGCGGGTCTTCGTCCATATTTATTATTTCATCTGGGCTGATGGAATTCTCCGCTATCTTTGTTTGTGTGAATGTGCGGAACGAAGCAAGTTTGTCCTCG
>NW_017805151.1:95731-129251 GCF_001891065.2 Hippocampus comes | reverse complement strand
ACCTTTAAAAGCTTTGGTTGTCTTTTTACACTGGCTCACTTCTTCTTGCCGGAGCCTCCCCCTTCGCACCATCGACTCGTCTATGCCAAGATTACGGGCAGCAGCTCGATTTCCTTCTTTAACTGCCAGAGTGATCGCTTTTAGTTTAAAAGCTGCATCATATGCTTTTCATCTGGTATTCTCCATGTTGATCAGGGTTAGAAGAAAGACTGAAATAAGGAAGTTGTGATTACCGGTAATCATACAATTTCATTGGACCCCTGTGTACTACTCATTCATTTTATTGGTCGACTGTTGCCGGGTAACACATTTTTCCCCGCTACGGCGAAAAGAGGGGAAGTTGTGATTAGTCATACAATCTCATTGGACCTCAGTGAACTACTCATTCATTTTATTGGTCCATGTTTTTCCCGCGATGGAAAAAAAAAATTAAAAAGCCGCTTCATATTACACGCCACAGTGTTGAACGTGTGGAAAAAAGTAGCGATTTGTAATCCGGAATTTACGGTACTGTATATGGGAAAAAAGGAGTTAACTTGAAGGATTGAAGTTGCTACTGGCTTTTCATCAATTATTCCACGCAGGGATCAGTGTTTTACTGTAACTGGGTTACAGAAATGTTCACTTGCATGAATATCTTAAAGCAAAAGAACCAAATATAGATCTTCTCATTTCTCTTCCTTTTTAAAGTTTTTTTGGACAACTTATATTTATCTTATATTTATATTTTATTAATTTATATTTACTTATTTACTTTTTGTTCTTCTACTTCTCCCTTTCATAATTTTTGCTGCTGTAAATTGGGATTTTCATATCTTTAAAATAGTAACCCTTTTCAAATTAAAGGAGGACTTCATTTATTTTCTTAAGTTTCTATAATAAAGCTCCATTAAGTCACATTCGTGATTTGTTTTTAAATATAACCAGGGTTCCAAAATAACATTTTCGATCCCCCAGCCAATCAGAATTTCCACAGACTTTTTTTTTTTTTTTTAACTTTAGCTCCACTATTTTTATCTACCTCCCTCACACTATCTCTGTTTGTCGCGCTGGTTGCACGCTAGATGAGAGTAGACTGGGCAAAGTACAGCCTAGGTTCTACCACCAGCTCACCAAGAGTCTCTGAACAGACCTTACGGTGATGATAAAGTCAAAATAATGCGTAAAATATGTGGTGGTTTTATTTTGGAAGTTCTGCTTTTATTTTATATGTGGACACTAGTAAAACCGAGGCAGCGAGTAAGAGCTATGACTTGCTTCACCAGTGTAGCCAACTTTTCTAACCCCTCTAATCTAGCAACTACTTTTCCTTAAAAGAGATGAGCTAAAAATGACAAGTCATCCTGATGTTAGCAACAGTTTTATTTCTTGCACGGTTAAGGTAGGAGCGCCAAGAAGATTTGGCGTGATAATACCCTGCGAAATTCTAGTTTCATACACAGGACATATTGGGTGTACCGGTATTGTAAGTCATCACTGTATACATCTCTGTCAATTATATTATATTTCCCACTTATCTACGAATTTGGGACTAGAAATGACTAAGATTTGGCGGTTGGTGCACAAAATGTGTAAATGTAAGTTTAATGCTTTATCTTAATACATTAAAAATAATCTAGACAAAGTTTAGGTTAGCACAGGGGTAGTGAACTCCGGTTCCTCGAGAGCCATATCCTGACTTAAAGCTCTCCCTACTCCCAACTACTCCATCCCTCATGTTTCTCAGATGGCCCCCTTTGCATAGTTAATGCCCAATGCCTGCTCCAGACTGTAGCGCGAAATACCGCCATTTGCGCAGCCACTGTTGAGAAAGTTCATTTTCTATACGGACTAGTACAAAGTTCATTTCACAATTTCTAAAAGGAACTAGTTCAGTCCATAGTTCATCATGCAAAAATCTGTAAAAACTAAGTTCACTGTTCCGACAAGCTAAAATTACTTCAGTTCCTTTTTTTTTTTTAAATACATGCTGCGAGCCATCCATCCATACATCCATTTTCTAAACCGCTTTATCCTCACAAGACTCGTGGGGTGTGCCGGAGCCTATCCCAGCTGTCTTCGGGCAGTAGGTGGCGGACACCCTGAACTGATTGCCAGCCAATCACAGGCCACACAGAGACGAACAACCATCCGCGCTCACACTCACACCGAGGGACAATTTGGAATTTTCCATTTACCTGTCACACATGATTTTGGAATGTGGGAGGAAACCGGAGTACTCGGAGAAAACCCACGCAGGCCCGGGAGAACATGTAAACTCCCCAAAGGGAGGCCGGAGCTGGAATTGAACCTCTGCACTGTGAGGTCGATGCGCTAACCACTGGCCCACCGGGGTGCCCTGATGCGAGCCAGTACCCTCAAAATAGCCAGCTGGCATTTCCCCAGTGACTATGTTGACATGCAGTCAATAACCCTTTCAAAACTTGAGCTTAGTTTACTTTTTGTTGCCTCACCTCAGGCTATTTTTCGGAACTTCCAGCATGCTCTTGATGACACATATTGCCGCGCGAGGCTGCGTGTCTTATGTTGACAAATATGGTGTTTATCCCCCTCCATTAAAGGTTCACTTACCATGTGTTTAGCTGGGTTTTCTCCTGGAAATCTAATGAAACCTGGCACTCTCGAACAAAAATTAACTCTCATTCGAAAACCATCCACAGACACCAGAATGTTCACACAAACGTTCATTAGGCAGAAATGCCGACACAATTGGCTCACACATGACCGGCCAAACATTTTATCAACACCCGCTGAAATAAATTTTAACCCGCATTTCGCTGATTTTTTTGGCCAGCGCTAAAAACTAGCCCAAGTATCCACTTGGGCTTAGCCATACTTTCTGCCCATGAGTCGGGCCTACCCCACTATAATAGACGTACTGAGTGGCATCATTTAATCAGTGGCTATCCGTTGCAATTGCGAGTTATTTAGTAATAAAACCGATACCAATTTCTACCACTGTAGTGTGCACTTAGCCATGAAGCTATCATTTCTAAAGTGTTTGTTTATATTGCGGGGGTGCGGTTTGAATGGCTTTGGTTTCCAAGTCCTCCTATGTAAAAACTGCTCATGATTGCAGGTAGTGGAACTTGCATGGAGAAGCCTCCTTTTTGACTGTACATTGATGTCAGGTTGCGGTTGTAGGATGGACCGGCAAAATAAGGTCAACTGCCCATCTCTGCAATCTTCCAATCTTTCCTGGTGGTGGAGGGTAATGAAAGTCACGTCTGTATCTTGTCTTCTTATTTTAAAAATAGTTTTAAAGTTTCTTTACTCCAGGCAATTGTTTTTTTTTTCCAAGAACAGAACAATCTTTTACCTTGATGACAGTTTTGGCTGTCATTGCAGCCTTTGTCAGAACTGTCCTGGTGTGGTGTGGATAAAAACAGCTGATCAGGTTGAGAAACTAAAATAAACTTCCCTACCCCAAGCACTTTCAAAAATTTGAATATTTATCAGCGATTTTTAAAGAATACTTTTGCATTTTATTTTAATTTTATTTTCAATGCATTTCAGTGTCCAACAATTACATGCATTTTTTGGCAATTCGCCGGACTACCCGATTCCTATCACCCACAAATAGCGATGGTCGATTATGCTCATGAAAAATCGCGACAGGCTTTTGAAGTTTTCATTCTGTCCAACAATTTTGCTGACATGCATTTCAAGGAATTTTGTTCAATGAATTCAAGAACTTACTTCACTGAGTATTTGAATCACTGGAAAGTCCTTCTGCATTAAAGTGAGCGGATGAGAGTTTGGGGGTGTAATAGAAAAAGAGCTTTGTGCTGGACAGTTGTTGGATGTCGAGACCGGTGGAGCAGACTAGGTCCAGAGTGTGTTTTTTGATGTGGGTGAGGAAGTTAACATGCTGCTTGTAGTTGAGGCAGATGAGCAGAAAGTTAGCGGCATGTTTCCAAGTTAAAGTTGTTCATGTGGAAGTTGAAGTCACCAAGGAGAAGAATAGAAGGTTAAATATTTGAAAGCTGTTAAACAAGGTTAAAAATGACGGCTTGTGCTTGGGATTGTGATAACTAACTGCAGTGACTCGATGCGTAGGACTAGGGAGTTCCTGGAGGCATTCCTGGATATATTATTGGATATATTCATCCATCCATTTTCCGATCCGCTTTATCCCAACAAGGGTCCTGTCTTCGGGCAGTAGGCGGGGGACACCCGCCTACTGCCCGTATGTGTCTATACGCACATACGTATAGACAAACAACCATTTGCTCTCACATTCACACTTAAGGACACTTTAGAGCAGGGGTGTCCAAAGTCGGTCCTCAGGGGCCGCCGTCCTGCCTGTTTTCCAGCTCTCTAGGGAGCAACACACCTGATTCAAATAATCAGGGTCGTTCTAATGCTGCTTCAGAGCTGGCTGATGAGCCATCAACTGAATCAGGTGTCTTGCAGCTGGGAGAGCTGGAAAACAGGCAGGACGGCGGCCCCTGAGAAGTGACTTTGGACACCCCTACTTTCGAGTATACAATTAACCTATAGTGCATGTTTTTGGAATGTGTAGGGAAAACTCATGCAGGCATGGAGACAGCATACAAACTCCAAACAGGAAGGCCGGAGTTGGAATCGAACCCAGTTCCTCCTGTTGCTCCTGCTATCCAGCAAGCCTTTAAAAAGTCTACCAAGCTCCACCCACACCCTTATAACAGCGTACTCTTATTTATAATTATCCTTGATATCGTTCTCTTCAAAGGTCAGTGCTTCTCTTGTGGTGAGACTAAAATAAGTGCCATTGCAATTGCGACAGCTCCTACTTTATAACGAAACAGAAATCATGACGTGACGAGTGAAATAAATACAATCTTAACATATATTTCAGATATTGTGCATCCAGTAAATTGTCATGAGTTAGTGTTACTACTTCAACCGAACATTTGCTTTGCAAAGTTAATCAGGGGATAATTCACTGGTGGATAGAGCTGGACATTCAGTGAATGGGTTTAGAAGTTACTGTAACCCTTTCACGCACCAATAAAGATAACCTCTAACCTGATAACATGATAGGCTGTCCACTGTAGTAACCGCTGTCCCTGAAAGGAATAATATTTCAACTCACACTGTACATTATGACTGAAAGTCATCGCTAACACATGAAGCGCTCACACTATATGGACCAACTGAAACAAAATGCTGGCGCACCAAGCAAGGTACATCACAGGAATACTGCAGCTCTTGCATTTAATGTCACATGTGCTTTTCTTGAATAAACGAGGACGCATTTTATGAGGCAGAGGCCGTAAATCACAAATTGTTACTCCTTTGTTGGCCAATAAAGAAATGTGATATGCACGGGCCACTAGGCTATTCATACGGTATACTTAAGGCTGATGGCACTGCGTAAAGAGCAGGTTGTAAAGGTTGCGAATAGCGGATGTGATATCTTCTTACGAACAAACACTGACAAAAACAATACCACTTAAAGATCCTGTAAAGTGAATTCAGAGATCCGTTTGTAAATATTCTACCAAAGACCCTGTCACCTTTGGATACTCGCAGTTTGGCATGCACAGATTTATCTATTTTTTAATTTATTTTTGCATTTTCTTCAATTTTTGCCAAAAACGTATTGCCTCTTTATGCATGCTTATTCAAGAACTTTTGGCATTTTAAACAAAATAATATTTTATTTTTTCTTTCGATCCAATCATTGTAATCTTAAATTATACATGGATTTTTGCTATTTTGCAGGGCTCGTTCGCTATCCCTTGCGAATAAGGGTGGTCAACTGTATACATGTTTGAAGATAATGGCTGAAAGATATGTGTAAAGATGCAGAGCTATTTAGCACTCAGTTGTGGTGATATGCCATTCAATTGTTGTTCACCATTTCAGTTTTCCTGATCTTGCACATTTACATTACAGCATGGCAAAGCTCCGCGAGGACTTGGCGGGATATATTTCAGCCATAGGAGGCTTTGGGCAGATATTTTTTGACAGACACCCTTCTGTGGGCCGTATCAAATTTTGAAAACTTTTAAAAATTTGACTTTCCAAGGACTTTAAAACAGTGTCTGCTCAATGACGTTTGCAATATCTAGATTCACAAATGCAATTAAAATTGCAGTCATTTGACTTCAGTAGTCTTGACCATCTTGTGCCGCATATCAAATTCAATACATTTCTAGACCTCTTAGATGACAATCTAGACCAACAACAAAAAAAAAAAAAAATCAAAACCAATACACTAAAATCAAAGGTCATGCATATCCAATTCCTCTCAACATCTGATTTTCTTACCCAGTGGGTCAGCCTTGCCATCCTTGTCGGGTATGGTGAATATTCCAACAATGGTATGGCCCTCACTTCTCAGCTCCTTGTAAACCTCTTGACCAAACTGACTCTGACCAATCACAGCAATCTTCATCCTCAGGCTCGGAGTGGTCTAGAGGGTTGAGGTATAAAGGGGTTCAATATCAGACAAATAAATGCATATAATAATCAAGTTGTTTTGTTTTGGGGGGGGTTTTAAAATTGTCAACCAGGTGATGTAAAAAATTGAGACAAAGGTGAATTATTTCGTGATGTTTTCTTCCATTAATATCACCTATACTCTCTACAACTCAATTGAAAATAAAAATGAAACCTTTTAGAGACTGAATGAAACTGAAATGAAGCATTTGCACGAATATGCACACACTCTTAAAGCTGGAGATGTGGCTGTGTTCAGAATTAATCACATTCAAACTCATAAAATTAGACCTGCAACCATTTAAAGTGTCTTCGTTTAATCCCAAATAAAAGTTCAGCTGCTTTCCTCGGCTTTTCCTGACATACCTTTGCTTTCGAGCAGAAACTTAAAGGTTTCGTGCAAAGACCCGGACCAATATTTGGAAGTGTTCAGAATCCCCCCTGGGGGCCGTGTCCTTGAACATAGGCAGCGTTGACATTCTCGAACATAAATTTTGGAATTATGATCAAAATATTCAACCTTGGGTTCATCGGATAATAACTCACATTGGCACATGCATATTCTATACAGCCACTACTTGCCAGAAATTCCTGAAGCTCCTTTAATATTTGTCGGCCTCTTGAAAGCCTCCCTGACCTGTTCTCTTCTTGTCTTTTCAGTAGTTCTGGAGTGGTCACTGGTGACCAGTCCTTGAAACTGTTATGTTCCATGGTCTTTATGATGTCATGGATTTTTTTTTTTTGTACCCGTTTCCTGATTGATGCCGTTTGAGCAATGGGATCCCTTTTGATGCTGCGGAAGCTTTTTTGGTAGGGTGACTTGTGCTGGAAGATGTGACGACAAAAATGTGAAGCAAAACCTACTCGAAAAGCTGAACTTAGTTTGGGGCTAATCAGAGTCACTTAAAACGATAGGGGGTGTGTGCTGACTCACGATTAACAAGAATTTGATTGTGATAGTTTAATTCTGAAAACAGCCACATCTCATTTATAAGGGGGTGTGTACACTTCTGCAGCCATGTGACCTCACTTGTGTATTTGTACTTCCTCTCTAAAAAGTTGTTTTTGCCGTGTTATATTGTGCAAGTTATAAATCCAAGTCATTGTGGAAAAAGGTTTTAAGTTATTTATTTTGGTCTCATTTTGTGATATCACCGCAAAAAAAAGGCTTTTCATCAAAAGTTTGTAGACTTTCTTTATCCTCTGTAAGGTTATTATTACAATGAAACGAGGAGCACGAGCAGCATGTGGGTGGTTTATGATAACGCTCATGCCAACATGCACTAACCTGCTTGCAAATGATGTAAACTCGAGATATACCGTACGGTCATTGCTTTCTTGATGCAAACATGCAAGTCATTGTTGTCTAACTGGGTCCAAAGAACGAAAGGGAGTAACAGTGATGCTTTCAACATAACGTGAGTGGTCTGAAGTATGTGTACACATTACAGTGTGTGTGTTACAAGAAGAATGGAAGCACAGATATTTTCAGAAATGTGATAAACAAGAATAGGACAATATTGTGAGAGATATTGGAGGCTAGGGCAACCGAAAACCTTTAGTTTGCATAAAATGTATTCATAAAAATGTTGAAAATAATTTCCCCTGGAGCATAGTTATCCATTAGAAAACGGATGCAGTTGAAGTTACTGTCTGGGTAGACAGTCAATCAGTCCAATCTCTAGCCGATTACATCACCAATCTTGGCTCAATCTTTAATAGCCCGGCCCTCTGCAGGGAGCAAGGTCCATCTTGAAACACATTTGAGTTTGTATCGCAATATTGACTCACAGTTAACTCAAGGTAGTGGATGTGTCACTCTGTCTAGTCAGGAAGGATATATATATATGTGTGTATGTACATATAACATTTACAGTACATTCATACATTTATGTGTGTGTGATTATTTTCTTACCTCTGCTTGCACACCCAGCACTTCTCTGGTTGTCTAAAAAGAGTGTTTAGTTTGACACAGGAGTTTTTATTCTCAGCCCCACGTTCAGGCGATACATTACATAACACATTAGTAAGCAGTCATTGGACAGGCCAAGCATGAGACTGCAAGAGGCAACCTATCAGCTGTCAGTGTCTTTGAATGAACATAATCACACTAAAACTGGTGGCAAGAATGAGAAATCACTCATACATTCCTCAACAGCGGATTGTTTTTAACATGTAGGCTGAGTTATTTCTAAGTACCCCTCTGAGACAGCATTACAATGTATTATTGTAATTCTGAATGCCGAATTCAGTACACCAACTATGGTTTATGTTGCTGAAGCATACTTTCTCCTGCTCCTGCTTGGGATCCATGGTGGGCATTTGTCGAACTTGTCCTCTCCATTTTTAGAACTGCTATTCAGGATTTATTTTAATTCTATCCAATAAAATACATAGAATATATGATAAGAGACTTTAGAGCAGGTATCAGGAGCATTGGTATCAATGGTCATATACAGTGAGTGCTATATGACAAAGTTCGGAGCAATGAGGACATAAAACCAAATACTTGGGACGAAGCAGTGGATTATTACTTTTTTTTAACAAGAATGAACATTTCCACCATTGATTCCTGTAGTACACCCATGGCCAAAGCGTATGAAGCTTTAAAATATTAACGTATTAATCTTTCTACTGTCCTTACATTTAACAGCAGTGTTATTGTTGAAAAAGTACAAAATGTTACATTGGTTTAAACATTTTTAATCCAGTACAGAATATGTTTTACTTTCATCTATGGCACATTTTTCCCTTTGCCGAGTAGAGTACAGTTGAATTTAATTTAAATTCATTTGCTTAAGAAAGTTGTATCTTAAATATACTGTTCAGGAATAAAACATCTGCTCTGTTTTTGAGGTTGTAATGGTGTAAAAAGTTTGAGAAACCATTGTCCAAAGTTAAAGGGCAGAAACAATGATTCATTTAGATTAAATAATTTATACAGAAAAATGGGAAGAAAAAATAGGAAGTATCACGTTAAAAAGTTAAAGGGCAGAAACAATGATTCATTTAGATTCAATAATTTATGCAGAAAAATGGGAAGAAAGTGAGGAAGTATCACAATTAATTAATTATTTTATTCAATAAGGACTCGAGCGAGAATTGTTTCTTTTCAGATTTATTTGTGAATGCATCTTGGATAGAAGAAAAAAATAGTAGTCATCTTTACTGAAATATTAAATTGCAGTATGTACACATTCAGAGTTCCCAGGACAAATTTCCATGAACACTTGCGTTCAAAGATATGGTACCAGAAGAGTCTCTGTGTAACTCCAGAATACAGCCATGTAACAGTTGCATATGTACATACATTCATCAGTTGCGAGAAAATATCTGTGTATACACACACACACACACACACACACACACACACACAAACACGCGATATCATGATGTCAGAAAGCCACAACCCTCTATATTTACTGTTTGATGAAAATCATGATGTCAGAAAGCCACAACCCTCTATATTTAGTAAATATACTGTTTGATGAATACTGTACATAGCACCATGAGTGAGGAATAATGGCTCTAGATGACGACACCAGTCCTCAAGAGGGATGTTATACGTACATTTCACCAGTCTTTGTCCTGGAAGCTGAGCACCATGTTGTGTAGGATGTCCACTTTTGTCACCTGGTCGTCGAGGCTAATACTTCTCAGGGTGTTTCCAGAAGCAGAGTGGAGGCAGTTTCGTAACAGGTGTTAGATTCATGTTCCCATACCAATAAAAGCTTGAACAATAATAACTGACCTGAGCCACATCAATTATGGATTATTAAAAACCATTGTTTCCTAGTAATCCAAGTAAGGATTTGATGGTGCAGTTAGGCTTGGTAAGCAAGAACAATGAAAGATTAGCAAATGTGTACAGATCATATGACCTTACAGTAAATCAAAGGCAGAGATATTATTCAGGAATGATCAGAAGGACGATTTCACAATCATTACTTTAGCATTTTTCACTGTTGTGATATGTCATCTCCTTCTCTGACTCAGCAGTTTCAAAATGGTGCTGTAAAATTGCCAGACTAGTCACTTATTAAGTAGACAGACTAGTCACTGATTGATTCGCTGAAGAGTAGCTTATTGAGGTCATACAGTACAGTGTAAAATACAGTATTAGCATGTGGCTAAATGCCTGTTTAATACAACATTAATTTTTTTTTTTTTTAAAAGATCTTCAATACTGATTGGTTTGGGCTATAAATGTGGTGCAAGGCAGCAAACCAAGGGCAAATCAATATGCGAACTCTTAAAAGCCCAATGTCTATAGCTCCTTGTACAAACCCAATTCAAATGACGTTGGAACGTTGTGTTGGACGGAAATAAAAGCAGAATACAATGACTTGCAAATCATGTTCAAACAATATTTAATTGAAAACACAACAAAGATTGATAAACGTTAGTTTTTAGTAAATAATCATTAACTTGGTATTTTATGGCTGCTACACGTTCCAAAAAAAAGCGGGGACAGGGTAATGTTTACCACTGTACTACATCACCTTTTATTTTACCAACATTCAACATTTGGGAACCGAGGACACTCATTGTCAAAGCATTGCAGGTGGAATTCTTTGATGTCCAGCTTCAGCTGTTCAACAATCCGTAGTCTCGGTTGTTGTATTTTACGATTCATAACACGCCACACATTTTCAATGGGAGACAGGTCTGGACTGCAGGCAGGCTAGTGTAGTCTTTTACCACGAAGCCACGCTGTTTGGAGCACGTGCAGAATGTGGTTTGACATCGTTTTGCTGAAAAAAGATGGGGCGCCTATGTAAAAGACGTTGCTTGGATGGCAGTGTATGTTTCTCCATAATCCTGTATGTACATTTCAGCATGAGTGGTGCCTTCTCAGACATGTAAATTACCCATGCCATTGGCACTAACACAACCCCATATCATCACAGATGCTTCTTTTTGAACTTTGCGTCCAGCAGAGTCCGGATGGTTCTTTTCCTATTTGGTCCGGAAGATTCAACCTACTCATTTTCCAAAAACAATTTGAAAAATTGACTCGTCAGACCACAGAACACTTTCACTTTTAGTCCATCCTAGACGAGCTTGGGTCCAGAGAAGCCAGTGGCATTTCTGGGTGTTGTTAATAAATGGCTTTTGCTTTGCGTGGTAGAGTTTTAAGTTGCAGTTATGGATGTAGCCCCAAACTCTATTTACTGACATTGGTTTTTTGAAGTGTTCCTGAGCCCATGTGATGATTTCCTTTCACACCAATTTTGGTTTTTGATGCAGTGCCACCTGAGGCATTCGAAGGTCGCGAGCTTTCAATGTCAGTTTTCGGCCTTGCCGCTTTGTACCGATTTCTGCAGATTCTCTGGACCTTTTGATGATATTATAGACCCATAGATGGCAATGGCGAGTGATGAAAAAAGCGGAAGGGGCGTGGCCTGGCCGGGGGCGTGGTTACTTATAAAAGTGGCACGAAACATGCTGAAGATAAAGTGTATTGAATTTACACACTATTTGAAAATTGAACAGAAAAAAAATCCCAAGATCGCCACTATTCTTTCAAGTGAAAAGTTGTGCAATTTTGCTTATGCATTCCTGGTGAGCATATGTAACTCCAGATTTGCTGCTCAAAACATAAACACATTCCCTGCCATATTTAAGATTTGTTCATGACTTGTATTCATAAAGTGTTGTGTAAATGTGATAAAAAGCTGTTGATTCTTACCTCATACAGTAACGTCTTTAGTTGTATCCGCTGTTAATTAAGTCACTCCAATACACACAATAATCTTTGCCTGCTACATCTGGTTTCTTCAAAAATTGTCCAAGAGCTTCTGTAACTTCGTCGAACTTGGAACCAATTTTAACCTTTACAGTGACTTTTCTGTCAAGCCAGTCCCATCGGAATTTATTCTTGACATTTGAGTCAATTTCTAGGATTAAAGACTCCTGATCTTTCGTCAAAAATTTCATAATTCCGCTCAAAACGATCCCAGAACAATGAATTTGCGAGACGAACAGGCCGCCATGAATCAGGTAAAACAATATGTTACATGCAATTTGATTGGTCCAATCGCTTGTAGTTAACCAATCGCTGGGCCGTATATAATTGAGCTAAGACTTCCGCAACAAATAATGCCTTCAGTGATCTGATTAGTTGAAGCTTTCATACACGTCCAATCGCAGGGCTGATTACAAACGGAAAACGGAGAGACTGTTCGGGAGAGCTCGTGAAAACTCGACGATAAGGTACTTGACCGCCCCTAAAATTTTCTCAACGGATTTAGACGATTCACAAAAATGATCAATTTAAGAAATAAAACGGCGGATTTCCGCGGATCCGCGGAAAATTGCCATCTATGTAGACCGTAGATGATGAAATCCCAAAATTCCTTGCAATTGTACCATGAGGAACATTGCCCTTAAACTGTTTGATTCTTTTATGACCCAGTTGACCCTGGCTCCATCTTTGCTTGTGAATGACTGAGCAATCCAAGGAAACGCCTTTTACACCTAATCATGGCATCCACCTGTTCCCAGTTCGCCTGTTAACTGGCTAGATGTTTCAAACGGGTGTTTGATGAGCATTCTTCAACTTTCTCAGTCTCAGTTTTGCTCCCTGTGCCATGTTTTTTAGAAGGTGTTGCAGCCATGATGATATTCAAAGTTGATGCTTATTTGCTAAAAACAATCATGTTTATCAGTTTGAACATTTAATATTTTGTCTTTGTAGGATATTCAATTAAATAAAGGTTAAACATGCAAATCATGTTTTCTGTTTTTATTTATGTTTAACACAATGTTTGTCCACATCATTGGAGTTGGGTTTGTACTCAAAGTGCCACTACTACTTCGGTTCTTCCTAATAGATCTTATTGATCCTCAGTCGTTCATTACTCTGCATATCATGGGAAATGTCTTATCACTGGCAGCTTTCAAAATGAGAAAGGAGTGATGTTCTCAAAGAGAAATTAAACACAATGTAAAAAAATTACATAATCGGAACAAAATTACATTTTTATGCCCTGTGCTGAGGCAGGAGATAAATGAAGGGCATTCTTAGGCATCCCATTGGCTAAGAGGAACTTCTACTTGTGTGTCTATTTGTGTAGATAGATATGAGTCTATGCAGCCTCCTTGTCATTCTCCCTCAAGTGTTTGTTATTTATTCCTTTGTTGTCTATTCACAAACGAGGAAATCACAAAATAAATTCTGTAGGGGGGCTAGAGAATTTATTTTGTGATTTCCTCACTTGATTTTCTATTTTGATGCATTATTTTCAATTTTCGTCGTTTCATTGAAGTAATCGTGAATTTACGTTTTTTCGGAGGCGGTCATGAACGCTTCTCGAGTCGAACGGAAGAAGGCACGGAGACGAAACAAAGACGTACCTGTATTTGCTGATACTGTGAAAAACATTAATAAAGTGTGCGTTTTAAAAAAACCAACACCACAGCACTCCTTTTTTCGGAGCTGCAATAAAAACGTATTTCATAAAGCAACGACACAGTTATAACATTTTTTAAAATTTATTTATTGTTTTTTTAAATTTTCTTGAACATAAAAACATATACAGTAATAAATTGACAGAAAGTAAGGTCAGTAAAATAGTAAAAAGGAAAGAGAAATCAGTCATCATTCAAAACAATTATTATGTTCAAGGGAGTAGGAAGAAGTAAAAAACTTATCTAGTCCTACCCCGTGTTATGTGTTTATATATAAATAGATCATTTTTATATCAATCAGAAAAGAAAGAAAGAAAGAAGGAAGAAGTCTCCATAAAGGCTCATGCTTTTACCCTTAACCGTGATATTTTTACAACTTTTGGTTTGTATCGGGATTTTATACATACACACCCTAGCACTCTTGTGTCAATTTTCTCTTGTATTCATTATGGATATTGCATTACCTTTCTCTATTTATCAACTTAATTCTGATTTATTATTATATTTAATTAATGTTGAGAATTTATCACCTTAACTCTGATTGATGTACACTGATTGACTCGTTAACTTGAACTCTCTTGCCGCTATTATATTTCTGTGTTCTATTGCATGTCTCCAGCAAGGAGCCATTTTGGGGTCGACAATTAACCGTAATGACCATACACAAGGCGCACCAGATTTTAAGGCGCACTGTGAGCTTTTAAGAAAATGGAAGACTTTTAGGTGCGCCTTCTAGTGCGGAAAACAGGGTATATAGTATTTTTAATACATTGAATACATTAATCATTTCTGTATAAGTTGTATAAGCTATTAAAGAAGCCATTTGATTAAATAAGGAATGCCAATAAAATAAATGTGCATTACCGTAGGATATAATTTCTTGTGCAAATCTCAAATCAGAATTAAAAGTCAGCGCTCCCTGGTGCAAAATGATGTAAACCAAAAATTAGGGATGTTTGATACCACTTTTTTCAGACAGGACGGGTACTCAGCTCTTGAGTTGTCACTGATATCGATACAAGTACCAATACAGTACTACAAGGACTTTTGATGCATACAATTTTTATGAAATCAATGACAGATTATTTTAATCGTCCAGTAGAGCATTTTCCTTGTAAATTAATGAGGTTAGTGGATGTTTTCTTTTTTCTTTTTTCCATTCATTCATAAAATACATATTTTCTATAGAACACAGTAAAATGTATTTAAATAAAGAAATAAAATGAAACATGGAAAAGGTTCTAAAAAGTTCTCTTCAAGGAATACAGTGAAGTGCAAATTAAATTGAATAAAATCCTGTTTCAAGTAACATTTAGGAATATCTTTAACCACTACCATTTGATCAGCAACACGTTTGTTATCTTGTTCTGTCCTGAGACACCGTTTATTTTAATTGTGTTGCCATGTAATGACGTACATGATTCAGAAAGAAGAACACTACACACTGACCAAATGCAACAGCAACTCTGCCACTCTTGCAATAGTTAAAGTAAAAAAAAAAAAGGAGTGTAAAGTGTTTATGCTTAAAATGACTGCGGTCAAGGAACACATATTTTGTAGCACACTGATACAAAAGGAATTCCAATGAAGTTGGGACATTATGTGTTCACCATGAATAAAAATAGAATACACTGGTTTGCAAATCATGTTCAGTCTATATTTAATTGAATACACTACAAAGACAATATATTTAATGGGCAAACTGATAAACGTTAATCATCAACTTTGAATTTTATGGCTGCAAGACGTTCCAAGAAGCTGGGACAGACAACAAACAAGACTGAGAAAGTTGATGAATGCTGAACAGTACCAACTGGGCTGTTATGGATGCGAAGATCAAAAGCCAGCATTTGTGATGGTATGGGGATGAGATCGTGCCAATGTTATAGGATAGAGTAACGTACACATCTGTGAAAGCACCATAAATGCTGAAAGGTCCGTACGGATTTTGGAGGAACATCCTGTTTAGTGCCATCCACGCAATGTCTCTTTCTTGGATACCCCTGCTACAAGACAATGACAAACCACATTCTGCACGTGTTGCAACAAAGTGGCTTCGAAATTAAAGAGTGCGGGTACAAGACTGGCCTGCCTGCAATCCAAACCTGTCTCCCATTGAAAATGTGTGGCGCATTGTGAAGAGTAATCTACGACAGCGGAGAATCCGGATTGTTGGACAGCTGAAGCTGTACATCAAGCAAGAATGGGAAAGAATTCCACCTAAGAAGCTTCAAGAATTAATGTCCTCTGTTCCCAAATGGTTATTGAAGGTTGTTCAAAGAAAAGGTGATGCAACACAGTGGTAAACATGACCCTGTCTCATCTTTTTTGGAATGTGTAGCAGCCACAAAATACCAAGTTGATTATTTGCTAAAAACAATCAAGTTTATCAGTTTAAATATTAAATATCTCGTCGTTGTGATCTATTCAATTAAATATAACTTGAACAAGATTTTGCAAATCATTGTATTCTGTTTTTATTGATCTTTAACACAACGCCCCAACTTCATTGGAACTGGGTTTGTACTTTTTAAATAATGATATTCACGTTAACGCATTAAAACAAGCCAGAAGTGAAGAGTGTCAGAAGTACATGACTGGTTTAATACTTCATATTTAATCTTCATATTTATATCAATATTGAGGATTTATCCGAGAAAAATAGCAAGACGTTTAAGCTAGTCGATATTTCTTGTCTGCATCAGCAACTAACTCGCTTGGCGACCCTGACTAAAAAGGATAGCTGAAAGTCACATCAAACTTGCATTTCACTTGAAGTGTCTAATCAGTTCTTGAAACTGGAGTTGTTCTAAAACAAAAAAGGGTTATCACTTCGTTGTAATCTTTTAGTTTATTCAGTCCAGCAAAGTCATGAATAAGAAGCAAGTCATTAGGGATGTAGTGGCTGCATGTTCAAGTTTGGTTCACAAGGTGGTATTGTGATAACATTTCCGGCCAATGCAATAATAAAAGTTGCCCATCCCTGGTCTAAAATACAGCTTTATAATCCCAACATTATTTTGAAAGATAAGAAAGTTACTGAAATTCATAACATGACTTGGTAACGTTAAAAGTAACAGTGGCCATGCATCTTCACTATTTTCTTGTTCTGGGCTGTTCTTTTTCTTTTTTGATGTGCCTTTGAAAATAATGTCTTCCTTTCCTTCTCTTTTATTGCCCAAAATTTAAATCCATGAGATTTCGATGTCATTATATCCCTACTAATAATAATTTTTTTTTGTAAGAAAAGCAGGGTTTGCCTGATGAATATGGAATTTCAGCTTGCGATTTGATTGATTGGAGAAAATGTGGCCTGAGGCCACACTAAGTTGCCCACCCCTGGTGTCAAGGTACATATGCCTGACTTTGATGTCCTGTCACCGTGCAACAGTGATGTGGTGTAGTGACACTTCCCATTCAGTGTCGTGTGAATATGACTGTAAATCGTTGTCTTTCTCTATATGATCCCTGAGATTGACTGGTGACCAGTCCAGTGTGTAGGGATGGAAGGAAAACGGCAGTATTGCGATATTGATATCATACTAGTTTATTAGCGCAGTTTATTTTGAATTTGGCATGTTTTGGCCACCTACATTAAAGAGCCATGCTCATCGGCAGATGAAAGGGAATGTTTTGAGTTCCTCCACAAGTTGATTTGATTCATGTGTGTGTGCATTAGCAAGTAAGTGCCTCAGTATTAAGTTATTGTAGGTCATTTATGTATAGTGAGGTTATTGTTACGTATAATTATGACCTCAACTAATGAACATTGTATAAACAAGACATTTACATGCAATTGCTCTTGTTTATGTGTATTTGGTATTCTACGCAACATACACACAAGCAAATTTAAGGCGAAAACCCGGTCTGATTCTTGCTCACATGGACAAAAGTATGTTCGAACCGCAAATACTGCGGTGATCAACACTCCCATAAATCAGACACACCAGCAAATATTTTTCAACATCTGCATCAAAAAGCATGACTTTGTGAGCTAAATGGACCATGTTACTTTGCGCCGATAGAACACATGACAATGAAACGACTGACCATTCTTGTTTCTTTGAAACTGCTGTTATTTTGCACAAAACACAATTCTGACATTTTTTCACAATATCCATCCATCCATCCATTTTCCACCGCTTATCCGGGGTCGGGTTGCGGGGGCAGCAGCTTTAGGAGGGAAGCCGAGACTTCCCTCTCCCCAGCCACTTCTTCGAGCTCTTCCTGGCGGATCCCGAGGCGTTCACATGCCAGCTGGGTGACATAGTTTCTCCAGCGTGTCCTGGGTCGTCCTCTCTCTGCTGCATGTCCATGGTCATCCTCGGGACCTGCCAATGGGACATGCCCGGAACACCTCACCAGAGAGGCCAGGTGGCATCCTAATAAGATTCCCGACCCACCTCAGCTCGCTCCTCTCAATGTGGAGGAGCAGCGGGTCGACTCTGAGTCCCTCCAGATGGCCAAGCTTCTTCGTCAATCTCTAAGGGAGAGCCCGGACACTCTGCAAAGGAAACTAATTTTGGCTGCTTATATCCAGGATCTTGTTCTTTCGGTCATGACCTACTGTTTTTGAATATAGGTGAGGGTATGAACATAGATCAACGGGTAAAACGAGAGCTCTGCTTTTTCTTCACCACGACAGACCGATACAACGTCTGCATCACAGCAGACGCTGCACCGATCCGCCTGTCAATCTCTCGCTCCCTCCTGCCCTCAGTCGTGAACAAGACCCCAAGATACTTAAACTCCTCCACTTGGGGCAAGATATCTCATCCTCGACCTGAAGAGGGCACTCCACCCTTTTTTGACTGAGGACTACGGTCTCAGATTTGAAGGTGGTGATTTTCATCCCAACCAGTTCAAACTCTGTGGCGAACTGCCCCAGTGAGTGTTGGGATCACGGCTTCAAGAAGCCATCAGTACCACATTATCTGCAAAATGGAGAGATGCAATACTGAGGCCACCAAACCAGACCCCCTCAACGCCTCGACTGGGACCAGAACCAGTGAGAAAGGGCAGCCATGGCAGAGTCCAACACTGACTGGAACCAAATTCAACTTACTACTGGCAGTGCGGACCAAACTCAACGGTGGTAGAGGGACCGAACAGCCCGTACAAGGGGGCTTAGTACTCCTGAAGCACCCGCCCAGATCACTACCTGAGGGACACGGTGGAACGCCTTCTCTCAGTCTACATGAACACAGATTGGTTGGGCGAACTCCCATACCCCTTTGAGAACTGTGCTGTGGGTGTAGAGCTGGTCCACTGTTCCACGGCCAGGACGAAAACCACACTGCACCTCCTGAATCTGAGACTCGACTTCCCAACAGACCCTCTTCTCCTGCACCTCCGGATAAGCCTTACCCGGGGAGGCTGAGGAGTGTGATCCCTCTGTAGTCGGAAAACACCCTCTGGTCCCCCTTCTTACAAAGAGGGACCATCACCCTAGTCTGCCAATCCAGATGCACTCTCCCTGATGACTATGCGATGCTGCAGAGGCATGTCTACCAGGACCGCCCACCAATATTCAGAGCCTTGAGGAACTTCGGACGGATCTCATCCACCCCCCGGGGCTTTGCCACTGAGGAGCTTTTTAACCACCCCAGTGACTAAAACCCCAGAGATAGGAGAGCCCAACTCAGAATACCCAGACTCTACTTCCTCTAAGGAAGTCATGTTGGTGGAGTTGAGCAGGTCTTCGAAGTATTCTGCCCACTGACTGACAATGTCCCGACTTGAGGTCAGCAGTGTCCCATCTCTACTATACAGTGTTAATAGTGCACTGCTTCTTCTTCCAAAGATGTCGGATGGTGGACCAGAATTTCCTTGAAGCCGTCCGGAAGTCAGCTTGCACGGCCTCACCGAACTTCACCCACGACTGCGTTTTTGCCTCAACGACTGCTGAAACTGCATTCCACTTGGCCAGCCCGTATCCCTCAGCTGCCTCCAAAGTCCCACAGGCTATAAAGGACTTTTTCTTGACAGCATCCCTTACTGCCGGTGTCCACCAGCGGGTTTGGGGATGCCGTTACGACAGGCACCAAGCACCTTACGGCCACAACTCCGATTGGCCGCCTCAACAATAGAGGTGCGAAACATGGTCCACTGGAACTCAATGTCCCCGGAGGGTTGAAGCTTCTTCTGATGGGGGATTCCGTCAGACACTCCCAGCAAACCCTCACAATACGTTTGGGTTTGCCAGGTCGAACTGGTATCTTCCCCCACCATCGGAGCCAACTCACCACCCGGCGGTGAGCAGTTGACAGCTCCACCCCTCTCTTCACCTGAATGTCCAAAACAACCGCCACCGCAAATCAGATGATACGACCACAAAATCAGTCGTCGAAACTCGGCCATGGATGTCCTGGTGCCAAGTCCACATATGGACACTCTTATGTTTGAACATCTGGCAGAGAAGTCCAATAACAGAACACAACTCAGGTCCTGATCGGGGGAGCTGTTCCCCCCAATCACGCATCAATTCCTACTAAAACAATAGCTGAGCTCGCAGTGGTCGCTGCTCAGGGCCTCATGATATTAAATCATTATCATAATTCCTCCAAAAACAATAGGAATATTGCAGCGGTTGCTGCTAGGGCCCGAATAATAATAATTTCCACAAAAACAATCGGGACTTTGCAGCAAAATTCTTTCAGATCACGAGCAGCTTTGTGGAACCGCATTTTCGGATCTGATCTGTGTGCTTTTGAATGATGGATGATGCAGTGATAAACAAACCATTGTGCGCTTTCGAGAGGTAGTGTTGGGGGCATAGTTTTCGCTGAACATAAAAATAATGCCACTTTAGTAGTGGCACTGCAAAAAATTATTCATAAACACCAAAATGTCAAAATATGTATCTTACTTCACACAGTGATTGGATGCTCCCTAAATTTGGATGCAACGTGTGGGCACGTCCCTGATCTATTCTTTTGCCACTCCATCTCTCAATGCGGGAGATTAATTAGTTGGGCCCTGGTTTTATGAGAAGGGGGACCCACGTTGCCTCTTCGGGCTGAGCCCGGCCGGGCCCCATGGGTGTAGGCCCGGCCACCAGGCGCTCGCCAACGAGCCCCGCCTCCAGACCTGGCTCCAGAGGGGGGCCCCGGTGACCCGCGTCTGGGCAAGGGAAACTGAGATCCATTAATTGTACTCATCATAAGGGGTCTTTGAGCCGTGCTTTGTCTGGTCCCTTACCTAGAACCTGTTTGCCATGGGTGACCCTGCCAGGGGCATAAAGCCCCGGACAACTTAGCTCCTAGGATCATTGGGACACACAAACCCCTCCACCACGGTAAAGTTTTTCACAATATTGTGAGCTTTTATACAGTTTCATGAGATTTTTTTTTAAATATCGGCAACCTCCCCGCAATTTTGTAATAATTATCGTATCATGAGGTTCATATAGTGATATTGTATCGATATGTTTGGATATCGTTACCCCCCCACCCCCCACCCCCACCAGGGTGTAGTCTGCCTGACACCAGAAGTAATCTGAGATAGGCTCCAGCTCACCAGCGACCCTGAACATTCATTTACTCATTCATTTTCCGATCCGCTTTATCCTCCTCACGAGGGTGACGGGGGCATGCTCTAGCCTATCCCAGCTGTCTTCAGGCAGTAGGCGGGGGACACCCTGAACCAGTTGCCAGCCAATCGCAGGGCACACAAAGACGAACAACCATCCGCGCTCACACTCACACCTATGGACAATTTAGAGTGTTCCATTAACCTGCCACGCATGTTTTTGGAATGTGGGAGGAAAGCGAAGTACCCGAAGAAAACCCATGCAGGCACGGGGAGAACATGCAAACTCCGCACTGTGAGATTGACGCGCTAACCACTGGACCATCGGACCGCCGACCATGAACATGATAAGCAGTTTTGGAAATGGACTGATGGTGGTCCTTTCCACTGTAACAATGAAGTGATTATTTTATGTCAACCAGACTGCAGCATGGAGAGCTCTACCAATATCACAACTCACAAAAAAGCGCCACACAGCACTTTACAATGGAAACACACACACACACACACACACACACACACACACACACACACACACACACACAAAAAGCAAACTTATGAACCAAACTATACTGCTTTTTTTGGAGACATTCTTAGATCTCGTACTCAACGCCATCCACATCCTTGCCAGTTGCAGGCGAAAGGTTTTTCTCCAGTATGTCTTCTTAGATGGGCCTTCAGGTGGCTGCTCTTTGTGTACATTTTGGTGCAGCCAGAAAAATTGCATTTGTGCATTTTAATAAGGTCCCCTACTGGGTTCTTCTGAAACTTTTGGCCTCCAATGAGAATCCCTGATTTTTGTTTGGCCAAGTTATCTCCAATGTTTTGAGGCTTGGCTGCATTGGGGACAGGAGCAATGCGTACAAACTTTGAAGAGATGTTAAGGTGGGAGTAAGGCAGAATGTGCGGTACCAGGGCAAAGGTCTGACCTTGGATGTTGACCAGTAGCTGTGCAAATTTGAGGTCTGAAGCTGCGGGAGGCCGTGGGAGCTGGGCTACAGGTGTAAGAGGCACCACTGTCGGCCCCTGCTTTGAGTGAAGGGGTTGAATCTGAAGGATGAATGGTGTTTGTTTTTTGTTAGCGTCATTCAGTGAAGATTTGCCACTGGGAGACTTTCGTGGGAGGTGGGTTGCAGGTGTCGGAGGCACCACTCCTGGCTCCCGCTTTGAGTGAAGGGGCTGAAACTGAAGGATGACTGGTGTTCATTCTTTATTAGCGTCAGTCAGTGAAGGGTTGCCATCGGAGGTCTTTTTGTTGCCTTTGTTGGATCCATGTGTGTGGTTTGATGACAGGGTTTCAGTCTCAACAGAGGTCATGCTAACAGTACTGGCAGTAGAAACAGTTTGGTCCGAACACTTGATATCAGACTCTACCGTTGGCTCAGAGGAAGCCTCTCTACAATACTCCAATCCAACATCGATACCTAGATAGTCCTCTGATGTTATTTCGATACTTAGTCCACCCACTTGTGTTTCCTGCTTCAAAACCTCAATATTCTCCTCCAGGAATTCTTCAATTTCTTCCAGCGTAGGCTGGAAGGACCCTCTATTGTGCTTGTTTGCATTTGACCACAAAAGGTCAAAACCTTCCATTTTTATCGAGGTGCTGTAACTATGTAAGTCACAGTGGAAGGAAGGTGCCGTGGTGGTTGACGGGACATTGCTGGTACCTCCGAAAGAAGCTTGGGAAAGCAAGTGGTCCAGGATGCTGCCCTGGCTATCAGCACTTGAGTTGCTGCAAAAGCTGGAGCTGAGGATCTGTGAGTCTGAGTTCGAACAGGAACGGGGGCCTGAGGACTCACTCAGGTCATCCTCTGAAAATAGTGATGTTGCCACCTGGCAGTCAAACTCTGTCACTGTGTCAGAGCGCTGAGAAGCATTTGTCTCCTTAGAGATATCTACCATCACGGGCAAGTGCCAAATTGCTCAAAACTTGCTCAGATTTTTATTCTTTGCTTTTCTTTTTTTGGGGGACAACTGTAATCTGGGTCATCAGAATTCTTTCTGGAGTGAAACATGTCACAGAGGACAAGTTATCATCAGGGCCAGCAACATCCAGCCAGGCAATCTAAATAGAAACAAAAAACCCACACACATCGTAAGAATTTGCAGAAAAATCCAACTTTCGACTCCTGAGGTGCGCTCCAGCAGCGGTGTCCAAATTAGTCCCCGGGGGCCATTTGCGGCCCACTGTCCATTTTTAGCGGCCCGTGGCATATACTAAAATTAGCATTTGACACAGCTGCTGCAAGTACGCCTAGGAACAATAATGAATCCCTTTCATATGGAGCATTTCAAGATGTGCAAGGACACAAATACATTATGTCCAGGATAATTTCTCTTCATACTGCCCCGGTGTACAAAAATGATAGTTTCAGAAGCTAAAACCGTTTCCTCCACCTGCTGCTCTTTGCCAAGTTGAACATACTACATTAATGGTCCAGAAATAAATGTTTTAAAAATTGATAGGGCGCTGAGGGCATTGGAAAATTACCATATTTCATTTCTTTCCTGGGTCAATCCATACTCCCTATCCTGGGCCCCTGCTTGCATGGTCTGAGTGACCGAGAATAAACCCTGCCAGGAAAAAACGTCACGTATTGTAGGAAACACCACATTGGGCAGCGTGTGTAAATGTTTGGCGCTGCTTGTTTACGGGACAGTTAGAGAGCCAGAATTGGTTACATCGCTTGTCAGGTTAGATTAAAACATTATTTTAAATGATATATAATGGTACTTATTCTCTATTTAAGATTATATATTTTTATTTCCGAGGAGTAGGCTCCAGTATCACGATTGGACACGATGCGTATCATGCATGTGCTGTGAGTCGTAATTAGTCATCTTCTGCAGAAATCAATCAACTTTTACAGCCTGCCGGATCCAGGCTATAACAAGGAGCCTGACCAAACTTTAGCGTTCTAGTCACGCAAAGAGCCTCGTTACAACACCCAGGATTGCGCCTGCTTTTTTTCTGCCAATCCTCAACACGGTGCATTAACGCATGAACGGGCACGCGCCTCCCCACCAACGTAAACACGTTTTCCAACTGCTTGATACAGTACATGGCACAGAGTGGTCACACTCCAACACCAAACACGTCGAAACAATGTCGTATCCAACTCATAAGCTCTTACCAAAGGTGGTCCCTGTGCATAAGGGACTTTCGACCTTGTAAAGTATTCTATGAGTATTTGCTTTTGAGTAGAATTCCAGAAACTGCGATAGCATCAGCAATGTTACTACGCACCGGACAAAGCAACTACTGACTTGACTGTCAAGTGACTTCAGTGTTGAATGGGGTTGGGCGACTATGGAGAGGAAAACAAACTGCCGCGGAGGGCTCGTCCCCATTCTGCTTCCCGATTCGTCAGTTGCGATGGGATTTGATTTAACGGCTTCGTCAATAGCGAATTGCCTTGTAATGTGAGAAATGACAACCAGAGAAGATTTACAAATTAAGACAGTTGGATCTTGTCAAGATAAACATGTCACCAGTCGGTGAAGGATTCGTACTGCAGAGCGATATGTCAAGTCTGACAATTTATTATTTTTAAACAATAATTTTAATACTTAACCCTTAAGTTAACGTTATTCATGCTTTTGTTTTGAACCAGCAAATATTTGGCTCACCCCACGGGCGACACAAGGTTTTATGGAGAGGGGGCGCTATGCACAGGATGCTTGCGAATATATGAGGAAATATAAATTTAAACATCAACAGCTAAGAAAGAGTGAGAAATTCCTTTTCAATATTTTGTATCATATCAAACAAAAATACATTATTGTAGTTAGGTTTTACATCTGTTCTCTGAAAAGTACTCGGAGCAAGTATGTTTACGTTCTGAAATTACATTTGATTACTGTATTCATTTTAGATGAACAATGATATATTTCAATCTATGCTAGCAACATATAGTGACGCTTTGGGCCCAACCGATTAATCAGACTAAAGATTAAAATGGGAGATATTAGCCCATCTAACATTGGTAAAAAAATAAAACAAAATCAGTCGCAAATTTGTCAATATTTTTCCCCCTCATGTAAGCCTACCCTAACCATTTACAATGTTGTAGAAAGATAATGACAATGTTCAGATAGACTAGACAGAAAAAATCATCAAAACCTTGACTCATTCATATGGGTGATATGTATTAGTTAAATTCAGTCATGTAATGTTTCATGAATTTAGATTTTTACAAGCAACAGTCTGAGATTTCCATTTCTTGTGAAGGAACTGACCAAGATGTCACTATTTTACACCAACATTTTTGTTCTAGTCAGTATTTTCCTTGTTATGTATACTCATTTTTTGTTAGTTGTGAATTGGATTTTCTTGTCCTTTAAGTTGACAAGCAATTTTCGTTTGTATTGTTCCTTGCCTTTTGCAAGCACTTTTTGTTTATTCTCGCCTTTTCATGCTTCTTTGTTACCAGCGTCCTTCGTTGTACTTTGTCGGTCTTGCATTTTTGTTAATAATTATTTTTGTGACAAAACCTCTGATCTGTGTCTATGTTTTTAGAATCCTCATTCTGTCCGGACTTTGGCGCTACATTTGACAGCAATAGTGTCACTGAAAACAGATACAGTACTGTAATTCCATCATCATATTTACAGCAAAGGATGGAAAACATTATCATGGACACGAACACATACCCCCAACAAATCGAAACTATGCTATACAGGACAGCAACACCTATGAAATATTGATTTTTTTGTTTGTTGTTGAGCAGGCCAGAAAAACCATCACATTTTTCAGAGAAATCAAACAGCCGTGTGATGCGTCTTTTTTTTCTTTTTCTCTGTTTGTATAAACAAACTGCATAATTACAATGTAGTATATTTCAGCAATAGTTACATACCAACAATGCGTATAGAAATCATATATACCAACATGGTAAACAACAAGCACATACCAACTAGGTTAAGGAAATGACACATCTCAACATGGTAAGCAACAAGCACATAAGAACAATGGTAAGAAAGAGCCAGTGACAGAGTAGTTGATGCTAAGCTCCGACCTCCTTATACTGTGACCAGACCATACATTTGTAAGCTACTTAAAAGCTTTGGATGCTTTGACATTACTTGTGGTGTAGGCATTTTGGTGCCCTAAGCATAAATGCTTTGGCCTGCCCCCCCCCCCCCACACACACACACACACTACCCACATCACCCCTGACAGAAATGAAGAATTTGTAAAGTATGTTAGTAAATATATGTAATACAAAAATAACGAAGGCTTATTTACGCAAAAACAGATTAATTTATTGTGCAGACCTCTCGTCGGCTTAGCTCTGGTGCCCTTCCACATCTCTCTCTTACATTCCCGAGCAGTTTGTTCCATTATGCTTCAATTGCAAATTTGGCAGAAGTTTATTTTTGGATATCTGGACATGTCGTTGAAAAGGCATCAAGAGTTGGGGCGAAAAAGAGCAAAAGAAAAAAAAACAGCAAGATGATGCTTTTGCGTCACTCGCAGGTAAGACAATGTTTTAAATCAGGGGTGTCAAACTCATTTCACATTGTGGGCCACATACGGCCTCGGTACATGTCAAGTGGGCCAGACCATTAAAATTATACCATACTCTGATATAAATAAAAAAAAATAATTTGTCTTCCGGCGGCCCGGTGGGCCAGTGGTTAGCGCTTCGATCTCACAGTGCAGAGGTTCAATTCCAGCTCCGGCCTCCATGTGTGGAGTTTGCATGTTCTCCACGGGCCTGCGTGGGTTTTCTCCGGGTACTCCGGTTTCGTCCCACATTCCAAAAAACATGCACGGCAGGCTGATTGAACACTCTAAATTGTCCCAAGGTGTGAGTGTGAGCGTGGATGGTTGTTTGTCTCTGTGTGCCCTGTGGTTGGCTGGCAACCAGTTCAGGGTGTCTCCCGCCTACTGCCCGAAGACAGCTGGGATAGGCTCCAGCACCCCCCATGAGCCTTGTGAGGATAAGCGGATCGGAAAATGAATGAATGAATGAATATGTTTTCCCTTTGTTTTGGTCTAAAGAAGCACAAGAACATTAGGAAAATGTTTAAATTTGATGAACATATCTTTTGCAAAAGATTTCATGAATCACCTTAGATTTCCTTTAACAAATGTGCAATTTACTTTGATCATTCACATATATGCATTGCAAATGATCCCACTGATTGTACAAAGGCACAAAACTTTAACAAGTAATTCGTATTGAAAAATATAGCAATGCAATTTAAGATTAAACGAGATTTATAAAGGAATTTTTTAAACCATTTACACATGTGCATAAAATCTAAATTTAATCCCTGCCTTCACCTTCAGTGATGAAAGTTCGATTTCTTTCCAAATACATGACGTCAAACTCTTGGTCTCAGGATGGGCCTTCCTCCACTCGTACCAAAAAAACCTGCTGTACCTCAAGAAATGCTAGTGGCGATTGCGTTATAGAAGCCCACCCAAAACAACCCAAAACGCTGTTGTGGAAAAGTTATGACCTGCACATTGGTTACGCTATGAAAATGAAATGGGATGTGAGGAGACAAAGTGGTTTTGTATGAAAACGACAATGCCGACATTTTCGAGATGTTCATAGGGCCAGAGCGACATCTATTGGTGAAACTGTATATTTCAACATTTCTCACTTTCATATTCACTTTTCACGTGATGTCCAGAATATTTATATAGTGCCCTATCAGTCCTTGTCTGTAACAGTAGAATACTGAAATTTTCATATATTTTAAATATAGGCGTACATAATAACATAATTTAAAACATGTTTGTACCATGGTTCAAAACTATTTTTTTACTGTAGAATCCCTGGATATTTTCTTGTATTTTTGAATACAGTATCAATGCTTCAATATGTACATGCACGGCAGGCTGATTGAACACTCTAAATTGTCCCAAGGTGTGAGTGTGAGCGTGGATGGTTGTTTGTCTCTGTGTGCCCTGTGGTTGGCTGGCAACCAGTTCAGGGTGTCTCCCGCCTACTGCCCGAAGACAGCTGGGATAGGCTCCAGCACCCCCCATGAGCCTTGTGAGGATAAGCGGATCGGAAAATGAATGAATGAATGAATATGTTTTCCCTTTGTTTTGGTCTAAAGAAGCACAAGAACATTAGGAAAATGTTTAAATTTGATGAACATATCTTTTGCAAAAGATTTCATGAATCACCTTAGATTTCCTTTAACAAATGTGCAATTTACTTTGATCATTCACATATATGCATTGCAAATGATCCCACTGATTGTACAAAGGCACAAAACTTTAACAAGTAATTCGTATTGAAAAATATAGCAATGCAATTTAAGATTAAACGAGATTTATAAAGGAATTTTTTAAACCATTTACACATGTGCATAAAATCTAAATTTAATCCCTGCCTTCACCTTCAGTGATGAAAGTTCGATTTCTTTCCAAATACATGACGTCAAACTCTTGGTCTCAGGATGGGCCTTCCTCCACTCGTACCAAAAAAACCTGCTGTACCTCAAGAAATGCTAGTGGCGATTGCGTTATAGAAGCCCACCCAAAACAACCCAAAACGCTGTTGTGGAAAAGTTATGACCTGCACATTGGTTACGCTATGAAAATGAAATGGGATGTGAGGAGACAAAGTGGTTTTGTATGAAAACGACAATGCCGACATTTTCGAGATGTTCATAGGGCCAGAGCGACATCTATTGGTGAAACTGTATATTTCAACATTTCTCACTTTCATATTCACTTTTCACGTGATGTCCAGAATATTTATATAGTGCCCTATCAGTCCTTGTCTGTAACAGTAGAATACTGAAATTTTCATATATTTTAAATATAGGCGTACATAATAACATAATTTAAAACATGTTTGTACCATGGTTCAAAACTATTTTTTTACTGTAGAATCCCTGGATATTTTCTTGTATTTTTGAATACAGTATCAATGCTTCAATATGTTCAAAGCCAGGTGAAAGTTTCAGATGATCAACCATGTTTATTTGTTAATGGTCGTGCCATTTTAAAAAATATTTATTTTTTATTTATTTGAGTATTTGGTGCCATTCTCAGTGTTTTATAAAGACTAAATCATAATTATTTATCTCTTATTTTTCTGAACGTTTTTGAAATATTTTAATATTGACAAAATAAAGCAAAACTGACAAAACATTCAGTTATTGTTCATTTTTGTCAAGGGTGGTGTGGGAGCCGTATGGGGCACGACAAAGCATTTCTGCTTTGGGCAACAAAATGGATAACGCCGGCCCTGATGAGGAGTGTTGCAGAGTAGGCTGCCCCAGCTTGGACGCCATGGCTTTCAACAACCAACTCTTACAAGCTTGAACGCTCCCAGCTACAAGCAACGCAGAGCACCATCACCACGAACAACCCAAAGGACTTGTGTATCTATACCAGAGGTCCCCAGCCTTTTTTGCCCCACGGACCGGTTTCATGTCAGACAATATTTTCAGGGACCGGCCTTTAAGGCCGGATAGATACAACAATATAATATGATATAACCTGCATGAAAAGTGTGGTATTTTCGAAACATAATAATAAACACCAATCAGAACGTCCTATCTGGCCGCAACGTTCTCTGGTCGCTATGGTAACGATTAAACGTGCCTTCAAAATAAGATACACTGCAAATAAAAAGTGCATGAAAAATCCGACTCACCATCGCCGCTTATGCAGAGTAGGTTTGGTGCGTGTGAATCTGCCGTTGAGGTAAAGCCGTATTTGAAATAGGACTCCTGATACTGTCTATTAAATGTAGCCTTCACTTTCTTGAAAGTCGTAGGCTGCTCTTCTGTCTCCTGGCTGGGCCTTTTCGCCTCCCTGTAAAAACTTTTCAAAGACGTTTGTTTTTTTATGCGGTAACCTATCACGTGACCGAGAAGCGCGCATTCACCTGCATCAAGAATGGCATACTGTAGGCTGATATAAAAGAGAATCTGGTAATTTTTCAAAATAAAACATCTTTCAGATTCCGAAATGAATGAAACGGAAGGAATACAAGTTATTTATTCTTTCTGTGCAGCGCAGTTCCAGTCTGCGGCCCGGCGGCTGGGGACCTCTGATTTATAATGATGGATCGACGCTCAACGGAAATGGTATGGTGATTTGTCGGGTTGACGTTACTATTCACAACTGCCAGTTGTGTTCCTGTGGGTGCATACCAGTTGTCAACTGGTATGCACCCACAGGAACCTTCAGCAGTTCCTTCCACTTCGAGAAATCTGCAATGCTTAGCACCATAAAATGGCTGCAGCAACACAAAGAGTGGTCTTCTGCATCCATCATAACAGATTGAAGGTCTTTGGCTGATACAATTTCAAACCTCAGTCCGTTTGACCCCGAGTTCACTGCTGTCCAATCATCACTTGCGGCCTTGGCCTCCAAAGAGAGAGTGCAGGTAATCATTGGGCCATTGCAACCTTCTTGGCAATGACTTGGCAGACTAGCAAGCTAAACTCTGCTCAACCCTCCTCCAACCAAGCCCGGAACCTGACACTTCCACCCGGCACGCCATAATATGCAGAAGCTGAATTTAGAGGTCCTTGACCTCTTCACCTCTGTCTTAACTACCTCGAAAATCAAAATTGCTGGTGGCCTTTCTGGGTGTTGTTGATAAATCCCTTTTGTTTTGCCTAGTAAAGTTTTAAGTTGCACGTGCGGATGTAGCGCGGAACTGATTTTGCTGACGTTGGTTTTCTGAAGTGTTCCTGAGCCTATGAGGTGATATCTTTTACACATCGATGTCGGTTTTTGATGCAGAGCCACCTAAGAGAACCGAGGTCACGGGCATGCAATGTTGGTTTTCGGCCTTGCCGCTTATATGAAGCGATTTCTCTAGATTCTGGAATCTTTTGGTGATAATGGAGACCGTGGATGATAAAATCCTTAAATTATAATGCATTGTAGGTTGAGGAACATTGTCCTTAAACTGTTTGACCATTTTCTCACGCAGTTGTTCACAAAGAGGTGAAACTCATCCCATCTTTGCTTGTGAATGACTGAGCAATTCAGTGAGGCTCCTTTCCACCCAGTTATTCCTGGTTAGCCTACTCCAAATAGGTGTTTGATGAGCATTCCTCAACTTTCTCAGTCTTTTTGTTGCCACCTCTCCCAGCTTTTTGAGAACGTGTTGCAGCCATTAATTATCAAGTTAATGATTATTTGCTAAAAACAAGTTTATCATTCTGAACATTTTACAATACACACTTATTTATATAGCACTTTCACGACATCAGCAGCCGTAACAAAGCGCATTACAGAACAGTTAGCATAAAATAACAAAATAATATAACAGAAAACCTAACATTAGACGTGGACAGTCATGCAATCAACCACTATTCCTGCATACGCTTTGTTGTGTGAAGCATTTAGCTGAAAGAGGAGAGAATCAAAGTGTCCTTTCAACAGTGAATCACGTCCTGCATGGTTTGAGGACGTCCCAGGCACCTGCTACAAGCTAAGTTTCAAAGTAAACAAGAAGCTGAACGTCCATTGACAAAAAAAGAGATTGATTCATTTTTGTCCTGTGCCGTGTAAATCGGCTTAAATTCCAAACGGTGACTTTCAGTTCCAAATATGCATCCGTGCCCCACGCCGACGATCCTCTCTCGTCATCCAGCAGCCATCAATCCAGCCGCACCAAAGCATACTGCCCAAAAATATGTCTTTGTAGTGTACTGCGTTAAATACAGGTTAAACATGATTTGCAAATCAACTTCATTGGAACTGGGTTTATAGTACGCCATTGTCTACTGAATTGGTAATACTCTAGTGTCTGCACCGCACCCACCAACTCCCCTCGCCAAAATAACTTGGTGGCTCACTTCTAATTTCTACAGTTTTTTGGACACATTGAAACCATTTCAATTTAAAACCCGTTCGGCTCATTCCAACTCCGAAAACTTTCCAAAATCTTTATTTTAAAAAGGAATCCTTGTCTTGTCAAATATTTTTAAAAAAGTTCAGGAAATAACACAACAATCTCCCCTCCCCCATCTTGCTTGAGTTCCCAGAAGCGTCGTTCAATTTATTACATTATCACATCTACCATTGCACATTCATATCAACACAAAACCACGCAAAAAATACAATCGCTAATTTATTAAGGTGTCATTGACTGAAAGAGTACAAACACAGAGCCAGCAGTAGCCATGCAATTCTTTTTAATATGGCACGGAAGCAAACGTCTGTCCTACGTCATCTTCACAAACTCCTTAAAGGTCAGCTCCTTCTCCAAGTTTCTCATTTTTCCCCAGATTTTGAATTTAATTTTTTTTTGGTTTTTCCTTGCCCTGCTGGGGGTTAAGATCAGGGGCTACAGTGTCGTTAATATTTGTGAACTCTGGGCATAGGAGGCCCGAAGAGACTTTTCTGTGATTAAGAGCTACACACATAAATTTGACTTGACTTAATCATGAGCGATGCAATAAATGAAACTATGAGTCAACTAATCCCGTGTATGAATAAGCAGATATAAACTTGCAACAAGGCATAAAAAAAAGAAATCCAAGTTAAACCTACCCAAACTGACCTTTTTTCCTCATTATTTTCTAACAGTCTTTCAAAATAGGCAACAATTAATGTCCTCAGATGATTACAATGAATGGATCTAAGCTTCCCTTGCCCGGACGCGGGTCACCGGGGCCCTCCTCTGGAGCCAGGCCTGGAGGTGGGGCACGTTGGTGAGTGCCTGGTGGCCGGGCTTACACCCATGGGGCCCGGCCGGGCTCAGCCCGAAGAGGCAAGGTGGGTCCCCCTTCTCATGGGCTCACCACCCATGGGAGGGGCCAAAGGGGTCAGGTGCAATGTGAGCTGGGCAGCAGCCAAAGGCGGGGACCCTGGCGGTCTGATCCTCGGCTGCAGAAGCTAGCTCTAGGGACGTGGAATGTCACCTCTCTTACAGGGAAGGAGCCCAAGCTGGTGTGCGAGGTAGAGAAGTTCCGACTGGATATAGTCGGACTTGCCTCCACACACAGCTTGGGTTCTGATACCAGTTCTCTCGAGAGGGGTTGGACTCTCTTCCACTCTGGAGTTGCTCATGGTGAGAGGCGCAGAGCAGGTGTGGGCACACTCATTGCCCCCCGGCTCAGTGCCTGTACATTGGGGTTCTCACCGGTAGACGAGAGGGTGGCTTCCCTCCGCCTTCGGGTGGGGGGACGGGTCCTGACCGTT